>NW_026062276.1:10000-12500 GCF_023897955.1 Schistocerca gregaria
ACACAAAAGGTACAAGTAATAAAATACCCTTTGGCCACACTCCTTATAAAGGCATCGAACCAACCCACCACCTGACACCAGCCAAACGTACATCCTGATTTGACACATCTCTGGCAACCTAACCCACGTTGGCCCTTAACCTAACCCACGTTGGCCCTTAACCTAACCCACGTTGGCCCTTAACCTAACCCACGTTGGCCCTTAACCTAACCCACGTTGGCCCTTAACCTAACCCACGTTGGCCCTTAACCTAACCCACGTTGGCCCTTAACCTAACCCACGTTGGCCCTTAACCTAACCCACGTTGGCCCTTAACCTAACCCACGTTGGCCCTTAACCTAACCCACGTTGGCCCTTAACCTAACCCACGTTGGCCCTTAACCTAACCCACGTTGGCCCTTAACCTAACCCACGTTGGCCCTTAACCTAACCCACGTTGGCCCTTAACCTAACCCACGTTGGCCCCTTAACCTAACCCACGTTGGCACCTTAACCTAAGTTACGCTGCACCTTAACCCAAGTTACGCTGCACCTTAACCCAAGTTACGCTGCACCTTAACCCAAGTTACGCTGCACCTTAACCCAAGTTACGCTGCACCTTAACCCAAGTTACGCTGCACCTTAACCCAAGTTACGCTGCACCTTAACCCAAGTTACGCTGCACCTTAACCCAAGTTACGCTGCACCTTAACCCAAGTTACGCTGCACCTTAACCCAAGTTACGCTGCACCTTAACCCAAGTTACGCTGCACCTTAACCCAAGTTACGCTGCACCTTAACCCAAGTTACGCTGCACCTTAACCCAAGTTACGCTGCACCTTAACCCAAGTTACGCTGCACCTTAACCCAAGTTACGCTGCACCTTAACCCAAGTTACGCTGCACCTTAACCCAAGTTACGCTGCACCTTAACCCAAGTTACGCTGCACCTTAACCCAAGTTACGCTGCACCTTAACCCAAGTTACGCTGCACCTTAACCCAAGTTACGCTGCACCTTAACCCAAGTTACGCTGCACCTTAACCCAAGTTACGCTGCACCTTAACCCAAGTTACGCTGCACCTTAACCCAAGTTACGCTGCACCTTAACCCAAGTTACGCTGCACCTTAACCCAAGTTACGCTGCACCTTAACCTAACTTACGCTGCACCTTAACCTAACTTACGCTGCACCTTAACCTAACTTACGCTGCACCTTAACCTAACTTACACTGCACCTTAACTGTCACATGTAACGTCACAGGAATGTAGCTTTGCCTAACAGCAACCCTCTGAACATAGTTCACTGCTTGGATCCTCTGGTGTCATGTGTATTTCTTGATGCCATGGTGCGTACCCTCACATAAAGGTCTTTCGAGTGTTGCGTACTTTCTACACAGTCCCGCTAACCACTGGAAGGGTGTACCGCTACAGAACGAATATCGCCCTCCCCTCCTGCCCTTCCAAGCTGGTCGGTCAGGCGTTTGTTTGTGAAATGAGCCTTGCAGCTGTTCAGTTGCATTCGGTTGTCGATGCAGTCAGTGTACGTTGTGGTACGGCCTGTGTGGACTGTCCGCTGATGTACGCGTAACCCACACTGATCATCCGTCGTTACGTACTGAGTGACATAATGTGGCACATGCTTGACCGTACACCGGCTGCGCCCTACAATGGCGAATCATAAGGGCCATATGTTGTGCACGATGCTACTTGTCTCGTCTCCCCATTACAGCGAGATTGCACTGTTGTACGCCGTACAGACATGTGGTAGGTAGGTACGGACGAAAGTATTGCATGTTGGCCCCCCCCCCCCCCTCCTCCCTCTGCCGGGAATCAGCGTGAGCCGTCTGTTGATGTAGCGACGAGGGTTTTCCTATTTAATCGTATTGCCCCACACAACATGATAGCACGGTGGACCGCGTTCCACATCTGCGACATGCTACAGAGGCCGGTTGACAGTCGACCGCGCAAGGGACATTGCACACGTGCGCGGACCATCTTCCACGTGTTCTCTCGTGTACATGCCGCAGTGTGTATGTGGGCTGATGTAGCGTGTCGTGACACATAACATGCAGGCATGCCAGAATCGTAGATTTCGCAAATGTAGATTGACGTATACGTTTGCTGCCAAAGATCCGCAAATGAACTGGAAATCAGTTGTTGAGCGGTTGTTCGCGCTGCAGGTGCATCGGTGATAGCGACGATCGGTACATCTATGAACCGGTTGTTTCGGCGGTACCCGCCATGCCCCCGAACCTGAGTTGGCCATGTGGGTATGAAGCGATACGAGGCTGTGGCTTGGCGGGACAGTCCCCGGCCGGTGAGGGGGGGCCGCCCGGCGTGCTGGCCGCGCGCTGCGTGAGCGCACGCACTACAGCCGGCTGGTGGGGGGCGCCCAGTGGCAGGAGCGCCGGCCGACGGGCCCGGCTGGCGTCCCAGCTATGCGCCGGCGCACCCTGCGCGCGGCGCCAGGCGGCCAAAGTGGGTTCTGCCGAGCCCGGTGCGAAGCGCGGTGGACATCTGC
>NW_026062277.1:0-7500 GCF_023897955.1 Schistocerca gregaria
CGCGAGACCTGACGCCCGGCGGCAAAGAGTGCTCCTCTGAGGATATAGATGTTCCGTTCCGCCGCACAATGGTGACGGTGACCGCTGCCTGCGGTGGCAACGCTGGGCACAGTCGATACTCGCCGTGTGGTGGAAGGTAAACATTATGCGGTACATCAGTACTTTCCTAATAGTTCGGTCGTCTCACGGCACTGCTTAGTAAATGATGCAAGGCCACATATAGATGATTTATGCGAATGTCCCTATACGTGCTGTAAGACTGGGCACACAACGTGAATCGCACGTCAGCCAGACACTCGAACATGCACCACTCTCGGCCTGCAACGGAGACACACAATACGTAAACATCTGGAATGCGACAATGTCGAGTGCATCCTCTCTGCGACATTGCACCGTCGACACTATGATAACCAGAGCAGTAGGTCCACCTATAAAAGCACAATACCCCACTCCTCCGACAACTACCATTGCTCAGATAAACCAACACACATCCTACACAGAGGGGCACCAAATATCACCCCCCGCCCTCGTGTTATACCACATGAAAAATTGCAGAAGTGAGAGACACAGACCCGCCAGCCTCTTGCTACAAGCATCGAACCGACGTGACGTATCTGACGGTGACTCAGGCATCCGCGTACTGCCACCACTATCCACCCCCCCCCCCCTCTCTCTCTCTTCCCCCTTTCCCACAATACCAAATTTAACCAACTTTATTGCTTAACCTAACTGTGGCTGTACCAGATTATCGCTTAACCTAACTGTGGCTGTACCAGATTATCGCTTAACCTAACTGTGGCTGTACCAGATTATCGCTTAACCTAACTGTGGCTGTACCAGATTATCGCTTAACCTAACTGTGGCTGTACCAGATTATCGCTTAACCTAACTGTGGCTGTACCAGATTATCGCTTAACCTAACTGTGGCTGTACCAGATTATCGCTTAACCTAACTGTGGCTGTACCAGATCATCGCTTAACCTAACTGTGGCTGTACCAGATCATCGCTTAACCTAACTGTGGCTGTACCAGATTATCGCTTAACCTAACTCAATTTGTCCCTTAACCTAACTCAATTTGTCCCTTAACCTAACTCAAGTTGTCCCTTAACCTAACTCAAGTTGTCCCTTAACCTAACTCAAGTTGTCCCTTAACCTAACTCAAGTTGTCCCTTAACCTAACTCAAGTTGTCCCTTAACCTAACTCAAGTTGTCCCTTAACCTAACTCAAGTTGTCCCTTAACCTAACTCAAGTTGTCCCTTAACCTAACTCAAGTTGTCCCTTAACCTAACTCAAGTTGTCCCTTAACCTAACTCAAGTTGTCCCTTAACCTAACTCAAGTTGTCCCTTAACCTAACTCAAGTTGTCCCTTAACCTAACTCAAGTTGTCCCTTAACCTAACTCAAGTTGTCCCTTAACCTAACTCAAGTTGTCCCTTAACCTAACTCAAGTTGTCCCTTAACCTAACTCAAGTTGTCCCTTAACCTAACTCAAGTTGTCCCTTAACCTAACTCAAGTTGTCCCTTAACCTAACTCAAGTTGTCCCTTAACCTAACTCAAGTTGTCCCTTAACCTAACTCAAGTTGTCCCTTAACCTAACTCAAGTTGTCCCTTAACCTAACTCAAGTTGTCCCTTAACCTAACCCACGTTGTCCCTTAACCTAACCCACGTTGTCCCTTAACCTAACCCACGTTGTCCCTTAACCTAACCCACGTTGTCCCTTAACCTAACCCACGTTGTCCCTTAACCTAACCCACGTTGTCCCTTAACCTAACCCACGTTGTCCCTTAACCTAACCCACGTTGTCCCTTAACCTAACCCACGTTGTCCCTTAACCTAACCCACGTTGTCCCTTAACCTAACCCACGTTGTCCCTTAACCTAACCCACGTTGTCCCTTTGCCTAACATAGTTCACTGCTCGGAATCTCTGGTGTCGTTGTTATCCTCATGTAGATGTCTTGCGAGTGTTGCTTACTTTCCACATATTCCCGCTATCCACTGTCAATTGTACTGCAATAGGACTATATCGGCCCCCCCCCCCTCTGTCCCCCTCTTTGTGTCTCTGTCCTCTCAAGCTGGTCGGTCTGGCGTGTGAGTGTTAAATGAGCCTCGCAGCTGTTCAGTTGCATTCAGATGTCGACGCCCTCAGTGTACGTCGTGGTATGGTCTGTGTCCATTGTCCGCTGATGTCGTACGCGTAACCCACACGCTGTACCGATCATCGGTAGTTACGTACAGAGTGAAGTAGTGTGATACGTGTGACTGTACGCTGGCTGTGCCCAACGGTGTCGAATCTCAATTTCCATATGTTGTGCTCGATGCTACTTGTCTCGTCTCCCAATAACAGCTAGGTTGCACTGTGGTACGCCGTAGAGGCGTGTGGGAGGAACGTACGAACGCATTGTATGTCACCCTGGGTCGCTGGGGGTGGTGGTGCGGTGAGTCAGGTCAGGTCAGGTCAGGTCAGGTCAGCGTGAGCCGTCTGATGTAGTGACGCGTGTATTCCGACTTTGTCGTATTGCCTCACACAAAGTGCTACCCTGGTGGACCGCGTTCCATATCTGGGACATGCCGCAGATGCCGGTTGACAGTGGATCGCGGAAGGGACATCGCATACTTGCGCGGGCCACCTTCCACGTGTTCTCTTCTGCACATGTCGCAGTGTGTATGTGGTCTGATGTAGCGTGTCGTGACACATGACATCCTGGCATGCAAGAATTGTTGAATTCGCAAATGTAGGTGGACATCTACGTTTACTGCCCAAGATACGCAAATGAACTGGAAATCCGTTGTTGAGCGGTTGTTCACGCTGGAGGTGAATCTGTGATGGCGACGATCGGTACAGCTATTAACCGGTTGTTTCAGCGGTACCCGCCACATCCACACACGTGACTAGGCCCATGTGGGTATGAAGCGATACGCGGCGGTGGCTTGGTGGGACTGTTCCCGGCCGGTGAAGGGGGGCCGCCCGGCGTGTTGGCCGCGCGCTGCGTGGGCGCACGCGCAACAGCCGGCTGGTGGGGGGCGCCGAGTGGCAGGAGCGCCAGCCGACGGGCCCGGCAGGCGGCGCAGCTACGCTGCGGCGCACCCTGCACGCGGCGCCTGGCGGCCAAAGTTGGTTCAGCCGAGCCCGGTGCGAAGCGCGGTGGACATCTGCAGTGTGCTGGTCTGATTGAGGACTGTGTGCGTTGAGGATGCGCCACCGCCTGGCACTCGGCGCCGCGACGCCGTCTGCTGCTCGGTCGCCCCAGCGGTTCTCGCAGGTGGTTTGTATCGCAGTTGTGCGGACGTGTTGGCGCGTGCGCTGTGCTGGGAGAGTTCGCTTCTGCACCCAAGTGGGGCTTTGCCCTTGTGTGGCGCTGGCGTTGGAGCTGCCGGTCACCATAGGTGGCGCGTGTTGTCTCCCGCCGGCAATGCCACGACAGCACGCTCCCGGGCCTCTGTCGGCAGCGGCAAGCTCAGTTGGGAGCAAGGGTGTTCGCACTAAAACCGTCTACTCGCCTAACTCCGGGCGATTGCGCCTCTCTCGAAACCGACCAAGTACCTAGGACGGCGCTGCGCGCCGCCGGGACCTGAGAGGGTTTCGAGGTGTATCGTGCAGGGGAGCTCGGCCTCCTCCTGTTTGCAGAATAATTGAGCGGACGCTTGCGTGTTCGCGCGGGCCCCCGGGACACACTCCCGGGCGGCCGGCTGCTCAGCTCTAGTTGACGCAGCTCCCTGGTTGATCCTGCCAGTAGTCATATGCTTGTCTCAAAGATTAAGCCATGCATGTCTCAGTACAAGCCGCATTAAGGTGAAACCGCGAATGGCTCATTAAATCAGTTATGGTTCCTTAGATCGTACCCACGTTACTTGGATAACTGTGGTAATTCTAGAGCTAATACATGCAAACAGAGTCCCGACCAGAGATGGAAGGGACGCTTTTATTAGATCAAAACCAATCGGATTGGCTTGTCTGGTCCGTTTGCCTTGGTGACTCTGAATAACTTTGGGCTGATCGCACGGTCCTCGTACCGGCGACGCATCTTTCAAATGTCTGCCTTATCAACTGTCGATGGTAGGTTCTGCGCCTACCATGGTTGTAACGGGTAACGGGGAATCAGGGTTCGATTCCGGAGAGGGAGCCTGAGAAACGGCTACCACATCCAAGGAAGGCAGCAGGCGCGCAAATTACCCACTCCCGGCACGGGGAGGTAGTGACGAAAAATAACGATACGGGACTCATCCGAGGCCCCGTAATCGGAATGAGTACACTTTAAATCCTTTAACGAGTATCTATTGGAGGGCAAGTCTGGTGCCAGCAGCCGCGGTAATTCCAGCTCCAATAGCGTATATTAAAGTTGTTGCGGTTAAAAAGCTCGTAGTTGGATTTGTGTCCCACGCTGTTGGTTCACCGCCCGTCGGTGTTTAACTGGCATGTATCGTGGGACGTCCTGCCGGTGGGGCGAGCCGAAGGGGTGCTTTCGCGTCCCGAGGCGGACCCCGTTTAAATCCTACCAGGGTGCTCTTTGTTGAGTGTCTCGGTGGGCCGGCACGTTTACTTTGAACAAATTAGAGTGCTTAAAGCAGGCAAGCCCGCCTGAATACTGTGTGCATGGAATAATGGAATAGGACCTCGGTTCTATTTTGTTGGTTTTCGGAACCCGAGGTAATGATTAATAGGGACAGGCGGGGGCATTCGTATTGCGACGTTAGAGGTGAAATTCTTGGATCGTCGCAAGACGAACAGAAGCGAAAGCATTTGCCAAGTATGTTTTCATTAATCAAGAACGAAAGTTAGAGGTTCGAAGGCGATCAGATACCGCCCTAGTTCTAACCATAAACGATGCCAGCCAGCGATCCGCCGCAGTTCCTCCGATGACTCGGCGGGCAGCCTCCGGGAAACCAAAGCTTTTGGGTTCCGGGGGAAGTATGGTTGCAAAGCTGAAACTTAAAGGAATTGACGGAAGGGCACCACCAGGAGTGGAGCCTGCGGCTTAATTTGACTCAACACGGGAAACCTCACCAGGCCCGGACACCGGAAGGATTGACAGATTGATAGCTCTTTCTTGATTCGGTGGGTGGTGGTGCATGGCCGTTCTTAGTTGGTGGAGCGATTTGTCTGGTTAATTCCGATAACGAACGAGACTCTAGCCTGCTAACTAGTCGCGTGACATCCTTCGTGCTGTCAGCGATTACTTTTCTTCTTAGAGGGACAGGCGGCTTCTAGCCGCACGAGATTGAGCAATAACAGGTCTGTGATGCCCTTAGATGTTCTGGGCCGCACGCGCGCTACACTGAAGGAATCAGCGTGTCTTCCTAGGCCGAAAGGTCGGGGTAACCCGCTGAACCTCCTTCGTGCTAGGGATTGGGGCTTGCAATTGTTCCCCATGAACGAGGAATTCCCAGTAAGCGCGAGTCATAAGCTCGCGTTGATTACGTCCCTGCCCTTTGTACACACCGCCCGTCGCTACTACCGATTGAATGATTTAGTGAGGTCTTCGGACTGGTACGCGGCATCGACTCTGTCGTTGCCGATGCTACCGGAAAGATGACCAAACTTGATCATTTAGAGGAAGTAAAAGTCGTAACAAGGTTTCCGTAGGTGAACCTGCGGAAGGATCATTACCGACTAGACTGCATGTCTTTCGATGTGCGTGTCGTGTCGCGCAACACGCTACCTGTACGGCAGTGGCCGTGCGCCGCGTGCGGAACCACGCGTGCCTCTCAAAACTAGCGGAAGTGTTGTTGTTGTTGTGTGGTACGAGCGCTGAAGCTCTGGAGCGGCTGGCCTGCGGTACCTGGCGCCTGGCGCCGGTTTTGAATGACGTTCGCCCGAGTGCCTGTCCGCTCCGGTGTGGAGCCGTACGACGCCCATCGGCTGTGAGGCCGTTGGACACAAAAAAAATAGTGGAACAGGGGCCGTCAGACGCCTCAGTCCCGCAAATGCTACTGTCTTGAAAGAGACAGTGGGAGACTGAAAAGGAAAAGATCACCCAGGACGGTGGATCACTCGGCTCGTGGGTCGATGAAGAACGCAGCAAATTGCGCGTCGACATGTGAACTGCAGGACACATGAACATCGACGTTTCGAACGCACATTGCGGTCCATGGATTCCGTTCCCGGGCCACGTCTGGCTGAGGGTCGGCTACGTATACTGAAGCGCGCGGCGTTTGTCCCGCTTCGGAGACGTGGGAGTGTCGTGGTCGCCTGTGTGGCCGGCCGCGTCTCCTTAAACGTGCGATGCGCGCCCGTCGCCTGGCGGTTCGCATACCGGTACTTTCTCGGTAGCGTGCACAGCCGGCTGGCGGTGTGGCGTGCGACACCTCGTACAACGACCTCAGAGCAGGCGAGACTACCCGCTGAATTTAAGCATATTACTAAGCGGAGGAAAAGAAACTAACAAGGATTCCCCCAGTAGCGGCGAGCGAACAGGGAAGAGTCCAGCACCGAACCCCGCAGGCTGCCGCCTGTCGTGGCATGTGGTGTTTGGGAGGGTCCACTACCCCGACGCCTCGCGCCGAGCCCAAGTCCAACTTGAATGAGGCCACGGCCCGTAGAGGGTGCCAGGCCCGTAGCGGCCGGTGCGAGCGTCGGCGGGACCTCTCCTTCGAGTCGGGTTGCTTGAGAGTGCAGCTCCAAGTGGGTGGTAAACTCCATCTGAGACTAAATATGACCACGAGACCGATAGCGAACAAGTACCGTGAGGGAAAGTTGAAAAGAACTTTGAAGAGAGAGTTCAAAAGTACGTGAAACCGTTCTGGGGTAAACGTGAGAAGTCCGAAAGGTCGAACGGGTGAGATTCACGCCCATCCGGCCACTGGCCCCCGCCCTCGGCAGATGGGGCCGGCCGCCCGCGCGGAGCAATCCGCGGCGGGGTCGTGTCCGGTTGCCTTTCCACTCGCCGCGGGGTGGGGCCGTTCCGGTGTGCGGTGGGCCGCACTTCTCCCCTAGTAGGACGTCGCGACCCGCTGGGTGCCGGCCTACGGCCCGGGTGCGCAGCCTGTCCTTCCGCGGGCCTCGGTTCGCGTCTGTTGGGCAGAGCCCCGGTGTCCTGGCTGGCTGCTCGGCGGTATATCTGGAGGAGTCGATTCGCCCCTTTGGGCGCTCGGGCTCCCGGCAAGCGCGCGCGGTTCTTCCCGGATGACGGACCTACCTGGCCCGGCCCCGGACCCGCGCCGCTGTTGGCTCGGGATGCTCTCGGGCGGAATAATCGCTCCCGTCAGCGGCGCTTCAGCTTTGGACAATTTCACGACCCGTCTTGAAACACGGACCAAGGAGTCTAA
This sequence comes from Schistocerca gregaria, assembly GCF_023897955.1. Classification (NCBI taxonomy): domain Eukaryota; kingdom Metazoa; phylum Arthropoda; class Insecta; order Orthoptera; family Acrididae; genus Schistocerca; species Schistocerca gregaria. Next base: position 7,269 of record NW_026062277.1, read on the forward strand.
CATGTGCGCGAGTCATTGGGCTGTACGAAACCTAAAGGCGTAATGAAAGTGAAGGTCTCGCCTTGCGCGGGCCGAGGGAGGATGGGGCTTCCCCGCCCTTCACGGGGCGGCGGCCTCCGCACTCCCGGGGCGTCTCGTCCTCATTGCGAGGTGAGGCGCACCTAGAGCGTACACGTTGGGACCCGAAAGATGGTGAACTATGCCTGGCCAGGACGAAGTCAGGGGAAACCCT
>NW_026062277.1:12500-22500 GCF_023897955.1 Schistocerca gregaria
TGTACCAGATTATCGCTTAACCTAACTGTGGCTGTACCAGATTATCGCTTAACCTAACTGTGGCTGTACCAGATTATCGCTTAACCTAACTGTGGCTGTACCAGATTATCGCTTAACCTAACTGTGGCTGTACCAGATCATCGCTTAACCTAACTGTGGCTGTACCAGATCATCGCTTAACCTAACTGTGGCTGTACCAGATTATCGCTTAACCTAACTCAATTTGTCCCTTAACCTAACTCAATTTGTCCCTTAACCTAACTCAAGTTGTCCCTTAACCTAACTCAAGTTGTCCCTTAACCTAACTCAAGTTGTCCCTTAACCTAACTCAAGTTGTCCCTTAACCTAACTCAAGTTGTCCCTTAACCTAACTCAAGTTGTCCCTTAACCTAACTCAAGTTGTCCCTTAACCTAACTCAAGTTGTCCCTTAACCTAACTCAAGTTGTCCCTTAACCTAACTCAAGTTGTCCCTTAACCTAACTCAAGTTGTCCCTTAACCTAACTCAAGTTGTCCCTTAACCTAACTCAAGTTGTCCCTTAACCTAACTCAAGTTGTCCCTTAACCTAACTCAAGTTGTCCCTTAACCTAACTCAAGTTGTCCCTTAACCTAACTCAAGTTGTCCCTTAACCTAACTCAAGTTGTCCCTTAACCTAACTCAAGTTATCCCTTAACCTAACTCAAGTTGTCCCTTAACCTAACTCAAGTTGTCCCTTAACCTAACTCAAGTTGTCCCTTAACCTAACTCAAGTTGTCCCTTAACCTAACCCACGTTGTCCCTTAACCTAACCCACGTTGTCCCTTAACCTAACCCACGTTGTCCCTTAACCTAACCCACGTTGTCCCTTAACCTAACCCACGTTGTCCCTTAACCTAACCCACGTTGTCCCTTAACCTAACCCACGTTGTCCCTTAACCTAACCCACGTTGTCCCTTAACCTAACCCACGTTGTCCCTTAACCTAACCCACGTTGTCCCTTAACCTAACCCACGTTGTCCCTTAACCTAACCCACGTTGTCCCTTAACCTAACCCACGTTGTCCCTTAACCTAACCCACGTTGTCCCTTAACCTAACCCACGTTGTCCCTTAACCTAACCCACGTTGTCCCTTAACCTAACCCACGTTGTCCCTTTGCCTAACATAGTTCACTGCTCGGAATCTCTGGTGTCGTTGTTATCCTCATGTAGATGTCTTGCGAGTGTTGCTTACTTTCCACATATTCCCGCTATCCACTGTCAATTGTACTGCAATAGGACTATATCGGCCCCCCCCCCCTCTGTCCCCCTCTTTGTGTCTCTGTCCTCTCAAGCTGGTCGGTCTGGCGTGTGAGTGTTAAATGAGCCTCGCAGCTGTTCAGTTGCATTCAGATGTCGACGCCCTCAGTGTACGTCGTGGTATGGTCTGTGTCCATTGTCCGCTGATGTCGTACGCGTAACCCACACGCTGTACCGATCATCGGTAGTTACGTACAGAGTGAAGTAGTGTGATACGTGTGACTGTACGCTGGCTGTGCCCAACGGTGTCGAATCTCAATTTCCATATGTTGTGCTCGATGCTACTTGTCTCGTCTCCCAATAACAGCTAGGTTGCACTGTGGTACGCCGTAGAGGCGTGTGGGAGGAACGTACGAACGCATTGTATGTCACCCTGGGTCGCTGGGGGTGGTGGTGCGGTGAGTCAGGTCAGGTCAGGTCAGGTCAGGTCAGCGTGAGCCGTCTGATGTAGTGACGCGTGTATTCCGACTTTGTCGTATTGCCTCACACAAAGTGCTACCCTGGTGGACCGCGTTCCATATCTGGGACATGCCGCAGATGCCGGTTGACAGTGGATCGCGGAAGGGACATCGCATACTTGCGCGGGCCACCTTCCACGTGTTCTCTTCTGCACATGTCGCAGTGTGTATGTGGTCTGATGTAGCGTGTCGTGACACATGACATCCTGGCATGCAAGAATTGTTGAATTCGCAAATGTAGGTGGACATCTACGTTTACTGCCCAAGATACGCAAATGAACTGGAAATCCGTTGTTGAGCGGTTGTTCACGCTGGAGGTGAATCTGTGATGGCGACGATCGGTACAGCTATTAACCGGTTGTTTCAGCGGTACCCGCCACATCCACACACGTGACTAGGCCCATGTGGGTATGAAGCGATACGCGGCGGTGGCTTGGTGGGACTGTTCCCGGCCGGTGAAGGGGGGCCGCCCGGCGTGTTGGCCGCGCGCTGCGTGGGCGCACGCGCAACAGCCGGCTGGTGGGGGGCGCCGAGTGGCAGGAGCGCCAGCCGACGGGCCCGGCAGGCGGCGCAGCTACGCTGCGGCGCACCCTGCACGCGGCGCCTGGCGGCCAAAGTTGGTTCAGCCGAGCCCGGTGCGAAGCGCGGTGGACATCTGCAGTGTGCTGGTCTGATTGAGGACTGTGTGCGTTGAGGATGCGCCGCCGCCTGGCACTCGGCGCCGCGACGCCGTCTGCTGCTCGGTCGCCCCAGCGGTTCTCGCAGGTGGTTTGTATCGCAGTTGTGCGGACGTGTTGGCGCGTGCGCTGTGCTGGGAGAGTTCGCTTCTGCACCCAAGTGGGGCTTTGCCCTTGTGTGGCGCTGGCGTTGGAGCTGCCGGTCACCATAGGTGGCGCGTGTTGTCTCCCGCCGGCAATGCCACGACAGCACGCTCCCGGGCCTCTGTCGGCAGCGGCAAGCTCAGTTGGGAGCAAGGGTGTTCGCACTAAAACCGTCTACTCGCCTTACTCCGGGCGATTGCGCCTCTCTCGAAACCGACCAAGTACCTAGGACGGCGCTGCGCGCCGCCGGGACCTGAGAGGGTTTCGAGGTGTATCGTGCAGGGGAGCTCGGCCTCCTCCTGTTTGCAGAATAATTGAGCGGACGCTTGCGTGTTCGCGCGGGCCCCCGGGACACACTCCCGGGCGGCCGGCTGCTCAGCTCTAGTTGACGCAGCTCCCTGGTTGATCCTGCCAGTAGTCATATGCTTGTCTCAAAGATTAAGCCATGCATGTCTCAGTACAAGCCGCATTAAGGTGAAACCGCGAATGGCTCATTAAATCAGTTATGGTTCCTTAGATCGTACCCACGTTACTTGGATAACTGTGGTAATTCTAGAGCTAATACATGCAAACAGAGTCCCGAGTCTGGCGTGAGGTCGGTCGCTCGACGGCGCGTTCGGCGCGGGCCCGCCCGTAGCCGGCGCGCCGTAAGGCACGGAGGCTCGCACTGGGGCGTATCGCTTCCAGACGGGCGTGCCGCGGCACTCCTCACAGGGGAATTGATGTGTCTCTTACAACCTCTCCTTCCCAAGTGGCTCTTTCCGCCTTCCCGTGGTGCCAGACGTTAAGCTCGGCATTTTGCCTTGCGACAAAAGGGAGAGCTGCGACCCAACCCGATGCGAAAGCGAAGGGTGCGTGGCACAGGGGGAGCTGTGTCAAGGGACGAACATCTGTCCCTTCCTGTTCGCAGGGCCCAGACCAACAGGAGCTCTGCATGCCGGCGACTTCGTTTGTCGGCGTGGGATCGCGGCGCGAGTCGGCAAGGGTGCCTCGCCGCGCCCCTGGGTAACCGGGGCGTGTTCTGCCAAACCCAGGAGGTGGTGACATCGCCTGGGCCAGGTTAACTGGGTCCAGACCGCCGAACGTCTGGGGGACCGGCCCGCCACCTGAGTAGGAGTGGGTCCTTGGCCGTAAGGTGGAAACTCGGGCTAGTAGGCGGCGAAGGGCGAGAGGTGCATCCGCCTCTCCGGAGTGCGGGGTGCAGTTGCCGAGGAGCGTCGCGTGAAATCGCCGATGACGGAGCCATCGATGGGGACCAGTGCGCTGGCAACGGCGCGCTGAACCCGGCAGTTCGAGAGGGCCCTTGACCTTGGGGCGAGGTCGGTGGGCGAGCTGCAAGAAGTCCCCCCCCATGCCAGAGGAGCCGGTCCGGGGTAAGAGACGGGCTCCCACCTTTTTTATATCACTCGTAAATCATGGCGACGACAGATACGAGTGATTCGAGTGCGCCTCAACGTGCGTCTACTGCGCCTGATCCCTCTCCTCAGGACGAGCTGGGACAGGTCGAGAATGAGTCAGTTATGCAAAGACTTGCCAGAATAACTACGCTCATGGAGCAATCTGTAAAAAATGGCAAGATCAGCCAAGCCGGAATGTCAGCCATTAAAAATGAATTGGCAGCTTGGGCCATTGTCCATGCAAAACTAGAAGGTAGGCTAGAAGAATTAGTAAAAGAAAACAATAGACTAAGAAAGCAGCCAGTGAAAACTTGGGCGGCAGTGGCAGCGCAAGCTCCCACCAAGCCCAACACCACCAGAGAGACAATAAATAAGGTAACTAAGAGGCCAGATACGGCAGTCTTTTTGAGAACACTTCCTGGAGAAGACACAAGCATAAAGAAAATACAGGAGTTATTCACGAAAACCGTGGACCCTGTGAAGGAAAAAATAAAGATAAAGAGAATCAAACCGAGCAGGAACTCAGTCATCGTAGAAGTTGCCTCGGAAGAGGATAAAGAAAAGCTGCTGAAGAACCAAAAGCTGAACTCAGTGGTGAAATGTGAGCCACCAAGAAAAAGAAATCCTCTCGTCATACTATATGACGTGCCATCTATTATGACGAATGAAGAGTTGTCAGAGACAATCAGGGCACAAAATTTTGAGCATCTAAGCGCTGAAGAATTTAATAATTGTTTTAAACTTAGATTTAAAACGGGTCCACGAGGTCGTGATGTTGTACATCATGTCGCTGAAGTGACAGCACAGATGTGGAAGAACATCACAACAATGGGCAGGATCTATGTTGGCTTCCATGCCATCAACACCAAAGACTATGTCGTGGTACCTCGTTGCCACAACTGTGGTGACCTGGACCACATTCTCAGGCTGTGCACCAGGGAGCCGGCGTGCACCAAGTGCGGAGAAAGTGGCCATAATCGTAAGGACTGTAAAGGTACACAAATCTGCATACCATGCAAAAGCAGAGGGAAGAAGTCTTGCGGAGCTGTAGGTCGGAATTGCCCAACATACAGAATGTTGGAACAAAGATTAATCTCCAGAACTGATTATGGCTGAACTCGGCATACCGAACAGGATGCCGAAGCGCAAATCCCCGAGCAAGAGGAGGAGGGACGCTATGAGGGCAAGTAAATTCAAGTTATTTCTGAGGTCGCTTACGGGCGCCGGAAAACCTGAAACAACAGATATAGCCATTCAAACTGAGCCCCAATGGGTGAACATAGCAATACAAACAGATCTCCCTATAGCAGCAGCTCCCTCCTCTGAAAGCCGGGGAGCAGAGCCGATAAAACATCAGAAACGGCAAGGGCATCCTGCGGCCATAACAGTCTCTGAAAAGCAACAGAACAAGCATGAGAAACCGGTTCAAGAAAATGAAGTAACTAGCTCCAGCATAAATTCCACTGAACAGAGTACTCCAGTGGTCAGATTGCCACCTGTGGATCCTGTGAGGGTCTACCCTAATTTAGAATATACTATGCAGCTAGCAAGACTTGAACAGCCGGCTACCCTGACCACAGCCCTGAGACATGTGGTTCGTGTAGGACATGAAGAAGGAAGAAGGGTAACCTTCTCGGTGATGGAGGCTGTTGACAGAATCCAACTAAAATCAGTGAAACACTAGAATCGCGTGTTGCCCTGCGGGACCTGCTACGAAAAGTCTTCGAAGGAGAGGGGAGAAATTCAACTTAGACGACATTTACGAGCAGGCAGTTCTAGCCAATGGAAGAATTGCATTTGACTGGTCTAAAACCTGGCCAAATGACCGCATACATACATACTTCCCTTGATGACAAAGCTTAACATAGGACAACTAAATACACATAACAGCCGACTCGTAATGCAGGAACTCCGAAGGGAGGTGGAGGAGAGGAGATTGGATGTGCTCTGTCTACAGGAGCCGTACTCCCAAGCTGGAAAGGTCGTTTTTGCTGCCGCAACATGGCAGGTAATTAGCAAAGGAGAAGTCCCGAAAGCGGCGATAATAATAACAAATAAGCTCCTAAGAGTCACCACGCTCTCTCAATTCACAACTACCCACTGCAACGTCGTGGAGTTGCAATCCCCAACCGGAATCGTCTTTATAATAAACATGTACTTTCAGTACAGTGATAATATTGAAACACACTTAGATCACCTAACGAGAGTGACCACGGCGTTGCGGGGGAGAAAGTTGATAATTACAGCTGACATAAATGCCAAATCCCCCTGTGGTACAGTGGCACACGAGATGCAAATGGGGGAGAAGGTAGAAGAATTTATTATGGCAACCCAACTTGTGGTGGCTAATAGGCCGGGCAATCCTCCTACCTACACGGCGGGAGGGAAGACAAGGGACAAATATTGACATAACTCTAACAACACCGAATGTTACAAACATACTCCAAAATTGGAAGGTAATAGGGAATGCCACCACAAGCGACCACAATTTTAATAACTTTCACCATAGGGGATAGAGAGTGCCGCTGGGCCATGGGGTGGGAATTGCAATATAACTTTAATAGAGCAGATTGGGAGCGGCTAGCGAGGGAGTGCGACATTCCTCCAATACCGGGAGGGGACGCACAACAAGATATAGACGTAAACGACAGAACTGACGACATAGTGACTGCCATAACTAGAGCGGTGAGGGCTGCTGTACCAACCAGGAGGAGGGCCATGGCGGCCTCTCCGTCACCATGGACGCCTGAACTAGAGGAATTGCGTCAGTCTGTCAGAAGGCTAAGGAGGTACTACCAGCGCAGTGTCGTCTGGCAAGAGAAACAAAGATGGCAGTTGCGGAATAGGGAGGCCAAGCAACAGTTCCAAAAGGAACTACGCGAGGTCAGGACACGGAGCTGGGAACGCTATGTGCTCAGTCAACTTGTGCTGGATCCATGGGGACTTCCCTACAAGTTAGTGAGGGAAAAGATCCGCTCTCCTATGGAGCTATCAACTGTCAGGCACGGGGGCGGGATGACGGAGTCCTGGCAGGAAACTGCTGGGGTCCTCCTCCAGTCCCTGTTGCCTGATGACTATGCGGACGGGGAAACCGAAGCACAGCGGCAACTGCGAGAGGAGGATCAAGTGCAATATAACAACGATGCAGCGGTCTACCCCTTCTCGGAAGAGGAGGTGGCGGCCCACATAAAATCTCTCAAAAGAGGGAAAGCTCCTGGGCCAGATGGCATTGTGGCGGAGGTGGTGCAATTCCTGGCCCCCCAGCTGGTTGCGCCATTAACGCATTTATACAATGAATGCCTAAGGCAACAACAGTTCCCAAGGAGATGGAAAAAGGCAAATGTTGTCATTATAAAGAAAGGCCAAGATAAAGATCCAGCGGAAGTGAAGTCATACAGGCCAATCTGCCTGTTGGACTTGCTTGGTAAATTATTTGAGAAGTTGCTGGCTGACAGACTGGCGGCACACAGAGTTTTGTGCGGGATGAGCAGCAGGCAATTCGGTTTCAGGCCAGGGCGATCGGCATCTGATGCAATCGCCCTGGCAGCCGAGGTCTGCGGCTCAACCCCGCATAAATACGTGGTGGGCATCATGGTGGACATCAGTGGCGCCTTTGACAACCTGTGGTGGCCTTCGCTCTTCTCCTGCTTGCGGGAGAAAGAGTGTCCAGGGCCGCTATATGGTTGCCTGAGGAGCTATTGCGAGGAACGAGAGGTCTGGCTATCATCCTCTAGCGAGAGAGTTAGTAAAGTGATCACGAAAGGATGTCCCCAGGGATCGGTCCTTGGACCGCTTTTTTGGGACATCCATATGGAGCCTTTATTGGACAATCTACAACAATGCGAGGATGTGCTAGAGGTGATAGCCTACGCAGATGACCTCCTCCTGTTGGTCGGTGGCCGGAGCCGAGAAGACATTGAACCTAAGATAGAAAGGGCCATAGACAAACTTCAACAGTGGTGCCACACCACCAAAATGACAGTCTCACCAAGTAAGTCAACTTACTTACTGCTGAAAGGACAACTAACCAGGAACCCGACAGTCAGGATTGACGGTTCACCAGTATTACGAAGACGTGACACACGATACTTAGGAGTCATCATTGATGAGAAATGGAACTTCGGGAGGCACATTGAAACCGTAACCCAAAAGGCCCTACAAATTCTAAATAACCTCATTTCCATAGGACATAAAAGATTTCACCTCCCTCCACACCTCATTAAACTATATCATAATAGTATCTTAACCTCAGTGGTGGGTTACGGCTCGGGAGTCTGGGCGCATAGACTCACGAGGGTTGTGCCTGCCATGGCAGTGAGAAGGGTGCAAAGAAGTATGATATTACGATCTGTGGGGGCTTATAGAACGTCTCCAGGGGGGGCCCTGTTAGTCATAATGGGGCTCTGCCCACTAGATATAAAGATAAGGGAGCAAGCAGCCTGGTATTGGGCAAAAAAGGGGAATCTAGGTAAAATTGAAGAGATTATGGGGGTGAGGGTGGCAAATAAGAGGGAAATTATGAAAAGGGGAGAAGAATTATGGCAGGGGACTTGGGAAACGGAGGAAACCGGACGTAGAACTTTTCAGTTCATTCCGGACGTGAGGGAACGCTTGCAAATGAAGTATTTTGAGCCAACAAAGGGATTGTTCCACTTTCTCACTGGACATGGACCCTACCCGACATACCTATGTCGGTTTGGGAAGAAGGCAACGCCCGCGTGTGACTGTGGCGTCCCGGAAGGTACTCCTGAACATGTGATCTACGAGTGTCCTCTCTTCAATGATGTTGCAGCCACACTCCGAGATAGACTACCAAACCAAGACACATACCAACTTCTGAGACGCGAAGATACCTTTCAACTGCTTAACACTCTGGCAAACGAGGTATCACGTAAGGTGTTGATGGAATATCTGAGGGACATGAATTAACATAAACTCAGAAATATACACCGATTTCGTCTAGATCCCTGTTCCCATACCGCCTGTGCGCGGACTGGCCGACTATCCACCATAGTTGGGATCCGCCGCGTGCAGGAATAGGGGGAGTAGGGGTCACCTTTACAAAAATGTAAAGCACCGGACTTGACTTAGGATAAGCTTAGTTTGTAGGAATTAGACTAGGATATTTACATTTAGGAAACTGCAGCGTAATAACATCTTGGCCTGCCCAGTGCCAGGGGCATGCTCTTCGGGTTTAGCTCGAAGAGCAAGGCAATTATCAGTAGGTTTATACTCTCTGCTGGCATATATGTGACGCTGCAGATGTTAGAACTTAGAAATAAGAAGTAGTATTTAATTGTAGGTATAGACAATAATATTAGTAATGCCCATCATTGTGTAACACCTGTAGCTCACTTACAAGTTAGAATTAAGAGCTGCATACTTGTAATAATCATTGTATAAAATACAGGCCCACTAATCAACTAAGGGAGTGGGTTATTAAGTATAACTATTATTGTAGTTGAAATAAATAAAGATTTTTTTTTAAAAAAAAAAAAAAAAACAGAGTCCCGACCAGAGATGGAAGGGACGCTTTTATTAGATCAAAACCAATCGGATTGGCTTGTCTGGTCCGTTTGCCTTGGTGACTCTGAATAACTTTGGGCTGATCGCACGGTCCTCGTACCGGCGATGCATCTTTCAAATGTCTGCCTTATCAACTGTCGATGGTAGGTTCTGCGCCTACCATGGTTGTAACGGGTAACGGGGAATCAGGGTTCGATTCCGGAGAGGGAGCCTGAGAAACGGCTACCACATCCAAGGAAGGCAGCAGGCGCGCAAATTACCCACTCCCGGCACGGGGAGGTAGTGACGAAAAATAACGATACGGGACTCATCCGAGGCCCCGTAATCGGAATGAGTACACTTTAAATCCTTTAACGAGTATCTATTGGAGGGCAAGTCTGGTGCCAGCAGCCGCGGTAATTCCAGCTCCAATAGCGTATATTAAAGTTGTTGCGGTTAAAAAGCTCGTAGTTGGATTTGTGTCCCACGCTGTTGGTTCACCGCCCGTCGGTGTTTAACTGGCATGTATCGTGGGACGTCCTG
>NW_026062277.1:30000-37500 GCF_023897955.1 Schistocerca gregaria
GCTGTTTGAGAGAAACCTCTCCAGGCTAAACATATCTCAGGATGAGGTGATGGATGGCATGAAGGTGCTGTTCAAGACTGGCCCGAAGGAACGGGAAGACGTAAACTTGGTTTTGGAGACAACACCAGAGCTCTGGAATAAACTAACACAGCAAGGCCGTGTGTACATAAACTGTACATCACATAAAGTGAAAAACTACAACAACATAAACAGGTGTTTCAAATGCCAGGGACATGGACACACAGCTGCCAAGTGCACAAGCGCGGAAAACATCTGTGGTCACTGCGCAGCATCTGGACACACCTACAAGGACTGCCCAATGAAAGATCAGCCAGCACACTGTGCAAACTGCAAGCGTGCTAAGAAGCCACACAACCATGCCGTAACAGAGAAATCCTGCCCAGAATATAACAAAGTCAAGGCCATAATAACCTACAGAACTGACTATGGCCAGTAGGGACGATGGGCCTCTGCAAACTGGAAGAAGACAAGGGACCAGCACACAGAACAATGTCATTAAGATTCTCCAAATAAATGGGCAAAGGGCAAAAAAAGTCCCAGATCAACTGGCACAGAGAATAAATGAAGAGAATGTGGATGTGCTGTTGATCCAGGAACCCTACTGCATAAACAACAAAGTAGTTGGCTATCCCCCAAATTACCAGCTCATCTATAGCGCCAAACACGGAGCAACAAAGGCAGCTATAGCAGCCCGGTCGCAGACACTAACAGCAATGCAGCTCACAAATTTCTGCAATAAGCACATGGCTGTTGCTAGTGTAAGTGGGAACTTTGGCGAGATCTACGCAGTTAGCCTCTATTGCCAATATGGTTCACCTGTAGATCAGTTCCTCAAAGAATTGGACGTCATCCTGGACAAACTGAGTGGGAAAGCAGTAGTCATAGGAGCTGACACAAATGCCAACTCACCAGTCTGGCACAGCCAAACAACAGACGAGGCAGGCAGAAAGTTGGAGGACTTTATCTCTCAACATGGTCTTCTAGTTATAAACGAGAGATCGCAGCTAACTACTTTCAGTGGGCCCAATGGGGAGAGTAACATCGATGTTACAATATGTACACCCTTAGCTGCCAGAATGCTGTGTAGGTGGATGGTACACGAGGAATGGACATCAAGTGACCACAGGGCAATCACTTATGAGGCCAGAGTACCACAGAGAATGAGGGCAAAAGAAGAACTTCCAAATTATAATACTAGCTGTGCAAAGTGGTCAATCTTTGATAGACAGCTCATCAGTGCCACAGAGAACTGGCTACAAAACCCACAGGAGGGGGTCAACGAAAAAGTAAACAGACTGCAGGTGGCAGTCTATGAGAGCTGTAAAAAATCAATGAGAAGGAAGAGACAGGTGCAAAATCCAGTACCATGGTGGAACACAAAGCTAGCAAACCTGCGGCGGGACACCATGTCTGCACGGCGATTACTACAACATACACGCAAAATTGAAAACGAAACTGCTCTGGTAGCTGCAAAGAGAAACTACAACAAAATTAAAAACCGGTTCAACAAGGAAATAGCCAAGGCAAAAGAAGAGACATGGAAGAAGTGGGCCTCTGACTGTGACAAAAACGATCCATGGGCCATAACGAGAAGAGTACTCCAGCCAAAATATGGCACAGAGAATGTTGTTAGCAACATTAAAACTGGGAACCAGACTCTTACCATGACATGGGAAGAGACTATAAAATCACTGCTCCAAACCCTCTTACCTGATGACGATGCGGATCAGGATAGTGAAGATCAGCTAGTTGTGAAACTCGAAAACGAGAGTTACAACAATGTGGAGCTAGATCCAGACTTCACAACAGAGGAAATAGGCGCTGCTATTAAGGCCTGCAAAGCAGGAAGAGCAACAGGTCCTGATGGCATCGATGATGCAGTAATCAAAAGGGTATGGCATACCAGCCCTCACCTCCTCTCAGAGATATATAACACCTGTCTGCAGGAAACGAGAGTTCCAGAAACATGGAAAAAAGGAAGATTGTGCATACTTCTGAAATCGGAGGACAAACCAAGGGATGAACCAAAATCCTACCGCCCAATATGCCTTCTCCCCATCCTAGGGAAAGTCCTAGAACGGCTAATTGTAAATCGTCTCGAGAAACGATATGAGGAATCGGACCTGAAGGCCCCAAATCAGTTTGGCTTCAGGAAAGGCGCATCAACAGAGATGGCCATTAGGCAAGTACTAAGCCACGTACAATGTGAGGAGAGGTACGTTGTTGTAGTGTTTGTAGATATAGCAGGCGCCTTTGATAACCTATGGTGGCCCAGCGTTATGAGGCGCCTAAGACAAATGCAATGCCCACAAAACTTGTACGACCTGATGGGAGATTATTTCCGGAACCGAAAGGTGATGGTGAGCAGCAAGGCTGGTGTCGTGGAGAAATGGGTCACTAAGGGTTGTCCACAAGGCTCCATTTGTGGTCCATTCCTCTGGAACCTCGTCTTTGATGAGATGGTTGTCGAGAGGGAGGGTGAGCAGTGGGCAAAGGTGGCCTACGCAGACGACCTGGCAGTCATAATAAAGGGACGAAGTAGGAAACAAATAGAAGAAAGAGCAAAAACAGCCTTAGGCGAAGTCAGCAGGTGGACGAGACAGAACAAGCTCGCAATATCACATCACAAAACAGTCGCCATGACCATCAAAGGCACTTTCGATAGACACAGACCGCCTACCATACCATTTGAAGGCAAGAACATAAAGTTTGTCCAAGAATTCACTTATTTAGGAATAACCCTTGATGAAAGACTGTCGTTCACACCTCATGTGAGGAACATTCAGAAGAAGCTGGGTGAAGTCTCAGGTGCACTCCTGAGGGTGACCAGAACAGAGTGGGGTCTGCAAAAGAAATCACTAAAACTAATATACCAAGGTCTCTGTCTCTCCGTTTGCAGGTATGGTGCAGCTGCGTGGGCAGATCGGACGAAGCACCGGTATGTCAGACGCATACTAGACTCAATCCAACGACCATTTCTTTTGCAGATGACCAGAGCCTGCCGGACTGTGTCAACTGATGCTCTCCAAGTACTCACAGGGTGTATGCCACTTGATCTGGAGATAGTCAAAGCAGCCTTGCTATACCATACCAAACATGGAATGGGTGGCTCGGTCGCTGGGCTCCAGGTTCCAAGAGCTGTCATGGGGCAAAACCCTAGATGTACTGCTAACAAACACATAAACTGTATGTTGCAGGAAGAGTGGCAGGAAAGGTGGAACAAGACACAGAATGGCAGGGAAACTTTTAGCTGGGTACCAAATGTAGAACTATGGCAGACAGACTGGCGTGGGGGCATGATTCCACCATACTCCCTGACATGTCTTCTGACAGGCCATGGCCTGAAAAAGAAAATATATGAGCTGGGAATAGAAGACGAAGACAGATGCACATGTGGCGAGGAGGAAGACTCAAATCACATAGTCTATGCCTGCGCACTCTACAACGAACCCAGAGAACAACTTATGGGGGTAATGGGACCTGAATCTATCAGGACAAAGGAAAATTTATTAAGGACAAAAGAAAGCTACTTAGCGGTTAAGGAATTCGCAGAGGAAGCTTTCGATATTCGGGAAGTTGCAAGGATACTGCATAACACAGAGTAAGTATCACGACCTACCCCAGTAACATCATGCAGCGACCGAAGAAAGCTAATCTCAGCCTAGGGAACAACAAAAGTCTCGAGACCCAATGATTCCGAAACAGCCCTAAACTCTTGGACAATTGGAGGACCATGGCTGGGAGTGGAGGGGTGAAGAGCTGCCTCTCGAAAAACCACCAATGATACCTCTACATGGATCCTGGGACACCAGTGGCAAGTAGGGTATGTCGGAGGGTCAGGAAAAGGCAAAGATCCCAGGAAACTGGTGATCGACAGCATGTGGGCCTCGCCAGCCTGGGGACTACAGGTTGTCCCCCTGGGTACCCCTCACATGTATGAACATGCTGTAAGTGGATGCTATACTGCTGACGAAAGGGTCGCCGTCAGCAGTGGCGGCGCCGCCTCCACGTGGTTCCCCGTGGGCACCCCAAAGGGTGGCTAAAGGCGCTCTTCAGATGGAAGGTCCATTCCCCAAAAATGGGGGTAGTTTTTCCAAGCTGGTTCCCTTTTAAATGGTGGAGTTGGGTAGTGGACAAGTAGGGTGGATTTGAAGGGAGGATGAGCAGTAGCTCAGGGATCCCTGATGATGATCCACCTCTGGATAAGGGAAACCCAATCCAGAGCTACCATGTATGATACTGTCCCTATACATGCAGTAAGTTCGTCGTGGGCGCTGGCCGGCAGGCCGCGAGACCTGACGCCCGGCGGCAAAGAGTGCTCCTCTGAGGATATAGATGTTCCGTTCCGCCGCACAATGGTGACGGTGACCGCTGCCTGCGGTGGCAACGCTGGGCACAGTCGATACTCGCCGTGTGGTGGAAGGTAAACATTATGCGGTACATCAGTACTTTCCTAATAGTTCGGTCGTCTCACGGCACTGCTTAGTAAATGATGCAAGGCCACATATAGATGATTTATGCGAATGTCCCTATACGTGCTGTAAGACTGGGCACACAACGTGAATCGCACGTCAGCCAGACACTCGAACATGCACCACTCTCGGCCTGCAACGGAGACACACAATACGTAAACATCTGGAATGCGACAATGTCGAGTGCATCCTCTCTGCGACATTGCACCGTCGACACTATGATAACCAGAGCAGTAGGTCCACCTATAAAAGCACAATACCCCACTCCTCCGACAACTACCATTGCTCAGATAAACCAACACACATCCTACACAGAGGGGCACCAAATATCACCCCCCGCCCTCGTGTTATACCACATGAAAAATTGCAGAAGTGAGAGACACAGACCCGCCAGCCTCTTGCTACAAGCATCGAACCGACGTGACGTATCTGACGGTGACTCAGGCATCCGCGTACTGCCACCACTATCCACCCCCCCCCCCTCTCTCTCTCTTCCCCCTTTCCCACAATACCAAATTTAACCAACTTTATTGCTTAACCTAACTGTGGCTGTACCAGATTATCGCTTAACCTAACTGTGGCTGTACCAGATTATCGCTTAACCTAACTGTGGCTGTACCAGATTATCGCTTAACCTAACTGTGGCTGTACCAGATTATCGCTTAACCTAACTGTGGCTGTACCAGATTATCGCTTAACCTAACTGTGGCTGTACCAGATTATCGCTTAACCTAACTGTGGCTGTACCAGATTATCGCTTAACCTAACTGTGGCTGTACCAGATTATCGCTTAACCTAACTGTGGCTGTACCAGATTATCGCTTAACCTAACTGTGGCTGTACCAGATCATCGCTTAACCTAACTGTGGCTGTACCAGATCATCGCTTAACCTAACTGTGGCTGTACCAGATTATCGCTTAACCTAACTCAATTTGTCCCTTAACCTAACTCAATTTGTCCCTTAACCTAACTCAAGTTGTCCCTTAACCTAACTCAAGTTGTCCCTTAACCTAACTCAAGTTGTCCCTTAACCTAACTCAAGTTGTCCCTTAACCTAACTCAAGTTGTCCCTTAACCTAACTCAAGTTGTCCCTTAACCTAACTCAAGTTGTCCCTTAACCTAACTCAAGTTGTCCCTTAACCTAACTCAAGTTGTCCCTTAACCTAACTCAAGTTGTCCCTTAACCTAACTCAAGTTGTCCCTTAACCTAACTCAAGTTGTCCCTTAACCTAACTCAAGTTGTCCCTTAACCTAACTCAAGTTGTCCCTTAACCTAACTCAAGTTGTCCCTTAACCTAACTCAAGTTGTCCCTTAACCTAACTCAAGTTGTCCCTTAACCTAACTCAAGTTGTCCCTTAACCTAACTCAAGTTGTCCCTTAACCTAACTCAAGTTGTCCCTTAACCTAACTCAAGTTGTCCCTTAACCTAACTCAAGTTGTCCCTTAACCTAACTCAAGTTGTCCCTTAACCTAACTCAAGTTGTCCCTTAACCTAACTCAAGTTGTCCCTTAACCTAACTCAAGTTGTCCCTTAACCTAACTCAAGTTGTCCCTTAACCTAACTCAAGTTGTCCCTTAACCTAACTCAAGTTGTCCCTTAACCTAACTCAAGTTGTCCCTTAACCTAACCCACGTTGTCCCTTAACCTAACCCACGTTGTCCCTTAACCTAACCCACGTTGTCCCTTAACCTAACCCACGTTGTCCCTTAACCTAACCCACGTTGTCCCTTAACCTAACCCACGTTGTCCCTTAACCTAACCCACGTTGTCCCTTAACCTAACCCACGTTGTCCCTTAACCTAACCCACGTTGTCCCTTAACCTAACCCACGTTGTCCCTTAACCTAACCCACGTTGTCCCTTAACCTAACCCACGTTGTCCCTTAACCTAACCCACGTTGTCCCTTAACCTAACCCACGTTGTCCCTTAACCTAACCCACGTTGTCCCTTTGCCTAACATAGTTCACTGCTCGGAATCTCTGGTGTCGTTGTTATCCTCATGTAGATGTCTTGCGAGTGTTGCTTACTTTCCACATATTCCCGCTATCCACTGTCAATTGTACTGCAATAGGACTATATCGGCCCCCCCCCCCTCTGTCCCCCTCTTTGTGTCTCTGTCCTCTCAAGCTGGTCGGTCTGGCGTGTGAGTGTTAAATGAGCCTCGCAGCTGTTCAGTTGCATTCAGATGTCGACGCCCTCAGTGTACGTCGTGGTATGGTCTGTGTCCATTGTCCGCTGATGTCGTACGCGTAACCCACACGCTGTACCGATCATCGGTAGTTACGTACAGAGTGAAGTAGTGTGATACGTGTGACTGTACGCTGGCTGTGCCCAACGGTGTCGAATCTCAATTTCCATATGTTGTGCTCGATGCTACTTGTCTCGTCTCCCAATAACAGCTAGGTTGCACTGTGGTACGCCGTAGAGGCGTGTGGGAGGAACGTACGAACGCATTGTATGTCACCCTGGGTCGCTGGGGGTGGTGGTGCGGTGAGTCAGGTCAGGTCAGGTCAGGTCAGGTCAGCGTGAGCCGTCTGATGTAGTGACGCGTGTATTCCGACTTTGTCGTATTGCCTCACACAAAGTGCTACCCTGGTGGACCGCGTTCCATATCTGGGACATGCCGCAGATGCCGGTTGACAGTGGATCGCGGAAGGGACATCGCATACTTGCGCGGGCCACCTTCCACGTGTTCTCTTCTGCACATGTCGCAGTGTGTATGTGGTCTGATGTAGCGTGTCGTGACACATGACATCCTGGCATGCAAGAATTGTTGAATTCGCAAATGTAGGTGGACATCTACGTTTACTGCCCAAGATACGCAAATGAACTGGAAATCCGTTGTTGAGCGGTTGTTCACGCTGGAGGTGAATCTGTGATGGCGACGATCGGTACAGCTATTAACCGGTTGTTTCAGCGGTACCCGCCACATCCACACACGTGACTAGGCCCATGTGGGTATGAAGCGATACGCGGCGGTGGCTTGGTGGGACTGTTCCCGGC
>NW_026062277.1:47500-52500 GCF_023897955.1 Schistocerca gregaria
AACTCAAGTTGTCCCTTAACCTAACTCAAGTTGTCCCTTAACCTAACTCAAGTTGTCCCTTAACCTAACTCAAGTTGTCCCTTAACCTAACTCAAGTTGTCCCTTAACCTAACTCAAGTTGTCCCTTAACCTAACTCAAGTTGTCCCTTAACCTAACTCAAGTTGTCCCTTAACCTAACTCAAGTTGTCCCTTAACCTAACTCAAGTTGTCCCTTAACCTAACCCACGTTGTCCCTTAACCTAACCCACGTTGTCCCTTAACCTAACCCACGTTGTCCCTTAACCTAACACACGTTGTCCCTTAACCTAACCCACGTTGTCCCTTAACCTAACCCACGTTGTCCCTTAACCTAACCCACGTTGTCCCTTAACCTAACCCACGTTGTCCCTTAACCTAACCCACGTTGTCCCTTAACCTAACCCACGTTGTCCCTTAACCTAACCCACGTTGTCCCTTAACCTAACCCACGTTGTCCCTTAACCTAACCCACGTTGTCCCTTAACCTAACCCACGTTGTCCCTTAACCTAACCCACGTTGTCCCTTAACCTAACCCACGTTGTCCCTTAACCTAACCCACGTTGTCCCTTAACCTAACCCACGTTGTCCCTTAACCTAACCCACGTTGTCCCTTTGCCTAACATAGTTCACTGCTCGGAATCTCTGGTGTCGTTGTTATCCTCATGTAGATGTCTTGCGAGTGTTGCTTACTTTCCACATATTCCCGCTATCCACTGTCAATTGTACTGCAATAGGACTATATCGGCCCCCCCCCCCTCTGTCCCCCTCTTTGTGTCTCTGTCCTCTCAAGCTGGTCGGTCTGGCGTGTGAGTGTTAAATGAGCCTCGCAGCTGTTCAGTTGCATTCAGATGTCGACGCCCTCAGTGTACGTCGTGGTATGGTCTGTGTCCATTGTCCGCTGATGTCGTACGCGTAACCCACACGCTGTACCGATCATCGGTAGTTACGTACAGAGTGAAGTAGTGTGATACGTGTGACTGTACGCTGGCTGTGCCCAACGGTGTCGAATCTCAATTTCCATATGTTGTGCTCGATGCTACTTGTCTCGTCTCCCAATAACAGCTAGGTTGCACTGTGGTACGCCGTAGAGGCGTGTGGGAGGAACGTACGAACGCATTGTATGTCACCCTGGGTCGCTGGGGGTGGTGGTGCGGTGAGTCAGGTCAGGTCAGGTCAGGTCAGGTCAGCGTGAGCCGTCTGATGTAGTGACGCGTGTATTCCGACTTTGTCGTATTGCCTCACACAAAGTGCTACCCTGGTGGACCGCGTTCCATATCTGGGACATGCCGCAGATGCCGGTTGACAGTGGATCGCGGAAGGGACATCGCATACTTGCGCGGGCCACCTTCCACGTGTTCTCTTCTGCACATGTCGCAGTGTGTATGTGGTCTGATGTAGCGTGTCGTGACACATGACATCCTGGCATGCAAGAATTGTTGAATTCGCAAATGTAGGTGGACATCTACGTTTACTGCCCAAGATACGCAAATGAACTGGAAATCCGTTGTTGAGCGGTTGTTCACGCTGGAGGTGAATCTGTGATGGCGACGATCGGTACAGCTATTAACCGGTTGTTTCAGCGGTACCCGCCACATCCACACACGTGACTAGGCCCATGTGGGTATGAAGCGATACGCGGCGGTGGCTTGGTGGGACTGTTCCCGGCCGGTGAAGGGGGGCCGCCCGGCGTGTTGGCCGCGCGCTGCGTGGGCGCACGCGCAACAGCCGGCTGGTGGGGGGCGCCGAGTGGCAGGAGCGCCAGCCGACGGGCCCGGCAGGCGGCGCAGCTACGCTGCGGCGCACCCTGCACGCGGCGCCTGGCGGCCAAAGTTGGTTCAGCCGAGCCCGGTGCGAAGCGCGGTGGACATCTGCAGTGTGCTGGTCTGATTGAGGACTGTGTGCGTTGAGGATGCGCCGCCGCCTGGCACTCGGCGCCGCGACGCCGTCTGCTGCTCGGTCGCCCCAGCGGTTCTCGCAGGTGGTTTGTATCGCAGTTGTGCGGACGTGTTGGCGCGTGCGCTGTGCTGGGAGAGTTCGCTTCTGCACCCAAGTGGGGCTTTGCCCTTGTGTGGCGCTGGCGTTGGAGCTGCCGGTCACCATAGGTGGCGCGTGTTGTCTCCCGCCGGCAATGCCACGACAGCACGCTCCCGGGCCTCTGTCGGCAGCGGCAAGCTCAGTTGGGAGCAAGGGTGTTCGCACTAAAACCGTCTACTCGCCTAACTCCGGGCGATTGCGCCTCTCTCGAAACCGACCAAGTACCTAGGACGGCGCTGCGCGCCGCCGGGACCTGAGAGGGTTTCGAGGTGTATCGTGCAGGGGAGCTCGGCCTCCTCCTGTTTGCAGAATAATTGAGCGGACGCTTGCGTGTTCGCGCGGGCCCCCGGGACACACTCCCGGGCGGCCGGCTGCTCAGCTCTAGTTGACGCAGCTCCCTGGTTGATCCTGCCAGTAGTCATATGCTTGTCTCAAAGATTAAGCCATGCATGTCTCAGTACAAGCCGCATTAAGGTGAAACCGCGAATGGCTCATTAAATCAGTTATGGTTCCTTAGATCGTACCCACGTTACTTGGATAACTGTGGTAATTCTAGAGCTAATACATGCAAACAGAGTCCCGACCAGAGATGGAAGGGACGCTTTTATTAGATCAAAACCAATCGGATTGGCTTGTCTGGTCCGTTTGCCTTGGTGACTCTGAATAACTTTGGGCTGATCGCACGGTCCTCGTACCGGCGACGCATCTTTCAAATGTCTGCCTTATCAACTGTCGATGGTAGGTTCTGCGCCTACCATGGTTGTAACGGGTAACGGGGAATCAGGGTTCGATTCCGGAGAGGGAGCCTGAGAAACGGCTACCACATCCAAGGAAGGCAGCAGGCGCGCAAATTACCCACTCCCGGCACGGGGAGGTAGTGACGAAAAATAACGATACGGGACTCATCCGAGGCCCCGTAATCGGAATGAGTACACTTTAAATCCTTTAACGAGTATCTATTGGAGGGCAAGTCTGGTGCCAGCAGCCGCGGTAATTCCAGCTCCAATAGCGTATATTAAAGTTGTTGCGGTTAAAAAGCTCGTAGTTGGATTTGTGTCCCACGCTGTTGGTTCACCGCCCGTCGGTGTTTAACTGGCATGTATCGTGGGACGTCCTGCCGGTGGGGCGAGCCGAAGGGGTGCTTTCGCGTCCCGAGGCGGACCCCGTTTAAATCCTACCAGGGTGCTCTTTGTTGAGTGTCTCGGTGGGCCGGCACGTTTACTTTGAACAAATTAGAGTGCTTAAAGCAGGCAAGCCCGCCTGAATACTGTGTGCATGGAATAATGGAATAGGACCTCGGTTCTATTTTGTTGGTTTTCGGAACCCGAGGTAATGATTAATAGGGACAGGCGGGGGCATTCGTATTGCGACGTTAGAGGTGAAATTCTTGGATCGTCGCAAGACGAACAGAAGCGAAAGCATTTGCCAAGTATGTTTTCATTAATCAAGAACGAAAGTTAGAGGTTCGAAGGCGATCAGATACCGCCCTAGTTCTAACCATAAACGATGCCAGCCAGCGATCCGCCGCAGTTCCTCCGATGACTCGGCGGGCAGCCTCCGGGAAACCAAAGCTTTTGGGTTCCGGGGGAAGTATGGTTGCAAAGCTGAAACTTAAAGGAATTGACGGAAGGGCACCACCAGGAGTGGAGCCTGCGGCTTAATTTGACTCAACACGGGAAACCTCACCAGGCCCGGACACCGGAAGGATTGACAGATTGATAGCTCTTTCTTGATTCGGTGGGTGGTGGTGCATGGCCGTTCTTAGTTGGTGGAGCGATTTGTCTGGTTAATTCCGATAACGAACGAGACTCTAGCCTGCTAACTAGTCGCGTGACATCCTTCGTGCTGTCAGCGATTACTTTTCTTCTTAGAGGGACAGGCGGCTTCTAGCCGCACGAGATTGAGCAATAACAGGTCTGTGATGCCCTTAGATGTTCTGGGCCGCACGCGCGCTACACTGAAGGAATCAGCGTGTCTTCCTAGGCCGAAAGGTCGGGGTAACCCGCTGAACCTCCTTCGTGCTAGGGATTGGGGCTTGCAATTGTTCCCCATGAACGAGGAATTCCCAGTAAGCGCGAGTCATAAGCTCGCGTTGATTACGTCCCTGCCCTTTGTACACACCGCCCGTCGCTACTACCGATTGAATGATTTAGTGAGGTCTTCGGACTGGTACGCGGCATCGACTCTGTCGTTGCCGATGCTACCGGAAAGATGACCAAACTTGATCATTTAGAGGAAGTAAAAGTCGTAACAAGGTTTCCGTAGGTGAACCTGCGGAAGGATCATTACCGACTAGACTGCATGTCTTTCGATGTGCGTGTCGTGTCGCGCAACACGCTACCTGTACGGCAGTGGCCGTGCGCCGCGTGCGGAACCACGCGTGCCTCTCAAAACTAGCGGAAGTGTTGTTGTTGTTGTGTGGTACGAGCGCTGAAGCTCTGGAGCGGCTGGCCTGCGGTACCTGGCGCCTGGCGCCGGTTTTGAATGACGTTCGCCCGAGTGCCTGTCCGCTCCGGTGTGGAGCCGTACGACGCCCATCGGCTGTGAGGCCGTTGGACACAAAAAAAATAGTGGAACAGGGGCCGTCAGACGCCTCAGTCCCGCAAATGCTACTGTCTTGAAAGAGACAGTGGGAGACTGAAAAGGAAAAGATCACCCAGGACGGTGGATCACTCGGCTCGTGGGTCGATGAAGAACGCAGCAAATTGCGCGTCGACATGTGAACTGCAGGACACATGAACATCGACGTTTCGAACGCACATTGCGGTCCATGGATTCCGTTCCCGGGCCACGTCTGGCTGAGGGTCGGCTACGTATACTGAAGCGCGCGGCGTTTGTCCCGCTTCGGAGACGTGGGAGTGTCGTGGTCGCCTGTGTGGCCGGCCGCGTCTCCTTAAACGTGCGATGCGCGCCCGTCGCCTGGCGGTTCGCATACCGGTACTTTCT
>NW_026062277.1:57500-60000 GCF_023897955.1 Schistocerca gregaria
CGACGGTACCGCCACCTGGGGGAGGCCACGCGGACTAGGCCATGTATGGGGCCCACAGTGCTCATTTGCCGAGCCCACCCACACAAAACCTGCACCCCCCTCCAGCGCAGGAGCCGCAACCCGGGTGCGTACGCCGCACCAAGTGCTCCACCCGCGACCGTACGTGCCCCGCCGAAATCGCAACTCCGGCGGATGAACGGCGGACTTTTCTCGCAGTCGTAAGTTGCAATCCACCCCTATATCTTGCGTCTCATGAAGAGTTATATCAAGTATGCCAAATTCCCGCTGTCCCTATACATGCAGTAAGTTCGTCGTGGGCGCTGGCCGGCAGGCCGCGAGACCTGACGCCCGGCGGCAAAGAGTGCTCCTCTGAGGATATAGATGTTCCGTTCCGCCGCACAATGGTGACGGTGACCGCTGCCTGCGGTGGCAACGCTGGGCACAGTCGATACTCGCCGTGTGGTGGAAGGTAAACATTATGCGGTACATCAGTACTTTCCTAATAGTTCGGTCGTCTCACGGCACTGCTTAGTAAATGATGCAAGGCCACATATAGATGATTTATGCGAATGTCCCTATACGTGCTGTAAGACTGGGCACACAACGTGAATCGCACGTCAGCCAGACACTCGAACATGCACCACTCTCGGCCTGCAACGGAGACACACAATACGTAAACATCTGGAATGCGACAATGTCGAGTGCATCCTCTCTGCGACATTGCACCGTCGACACTATGATAACCAGAGCAGTAGGTCCACCTATAAAAGCACAATACCCCACTCCTCCGACAACTACCATTGCTCAGATAAACCAACACACATCCTACACAGAGGGGCACCAAATATCACCCCCCGCCCTCGTGTTATACCACATGAAAAATTGCAGAAGTGAGAGACACAGACCCGCCAGCCTCTTGCTACAAGCATCGAACCGACGTGACGTATCTGACGGTGACTCAGGCATCCGCGTACTGCCACCACTATCCACCCCCCCCCCCTCTCTCTCTCTTCCCCCTTTCCCACAATACCAAATTTAACCAACTTTATTGCTTAACCTAACTGTGGCTGTACCAGATTATCGCTTAACCTAACTGTGGCTGTACCAGATTATCGCTTAACCTAACTGTGGCTGTACCAGATTATCGCTTAACCTAACTGTGGCTGTACCAGATTATCGCTTAACCTAACTGTGGCTGTACCAGATTATCGCTTAACCTAACTGTGGCTGTACCAGA
Source organism: Schistocerca gregaria (assembly GCF_023897955.1). Classification (NCBI taxonomy): domain Eukaryota; kingdom Metazoa; phylum Arthropoda; class Insecta; order Orthoptera; family Acrididae; genus Schistocerca; species Schistocerca gregaria. Next base: position 58,738 of record NW_026062277.1, read on the forward strand.
TTATCGCTTAACCTAACTGTGGCTGTACCAGATTATCGCTTAACCTAACTGTGGCTGTACCAGATTATCGCTTAACCTAACTGTGGCTGTACCAGATTATCGCTTAACCTAACTGTGGCTGTACCAGATCATCGCTTAACCTAACTGTGGCTGTACCAGATCATCGCTTAACCTAACTGTGGCTGTACCAGATTATCGCTTAACCTAACTCAATTTGTCCCTTAACCTAACTCAAGTTGTCCCTTAACCTAACTCAAGTTGTCCCTTAACCTAACTCAAGTTGTCCCTTAACCTAACTCAAGTTGTCCCTTAACCTAACTCAAGTTGTCCCTTAACCTAACTCAAGTTGTCCCTTAACCTAACTCAAGTTGTCCCTTAACCTAACTCAAGTTGTCCCTTAACCTAACTCAAGTTGTCCCTTAACCTAACTCAAGTTGTCCCTTAACCTAACTCAAGTTGTCCCTTAACCTAACTCAAGTTGTCCCTTAACCTAACTCAAGTTGTCCCTTAACCTAACTCAAGTTGTCCCTTAACCTAACTCAAGTTGTCCCTTAACCTAACTCAAGTTGTCCCTTAACCTAACTCAAGTTGTCCCTTAACCTAACTCAAGTTGTCCCTTAACCTAACTCAAGTTGTCCCTTAACCTAACTCAAGTTGTCCCTTAACCTAACCCACGTTGTCCCTTAACCTAACCCACGTTGTCCCTTAACCTAACCCACGTTGTCCCTTAACCTAACCCACGTTGTCCCTTAACCTAACCCACGTTGTCCCTTAACCTAACCCACGTTGTCCCTTAACCTAACCCACGTTGTCCCTTAACCTAACCCACGTTGTCCCTTAACCTAACCCACGTTGTCCCTTAACCTAACCCACGTTGTCCCTTAACCTAACCCACGTTGTCCCTTAACCTAACCCACGTTGTCCCTTAACCTAACCCACGTTGTCCCTTAACCTAACCCACGTTGTCCCTTAACCTAACCCACGTTGTCCCTTAACCTAACCCACGTTGTCCCTTTGCCTAACATAGTTCACTGCTCGGAATCTCTGGTGTCGTTGTTATCCTCATGTAGATGTCTTGCGAGTGTTGCTTACTTTCCACATATTCCCGCTATCCACTGTCAATTGTACTGCAATAGGACTATATCGGCCCCCCCCCCCCCCTCTGTCCCCCTCTTTGTGTCTCTGTCCTCTCAAGCTGGTCGGTCTGGCGTGTGAGTGTTAAATGAGCCTCGCAGCTGTTCAGTTGCATTCAGATGTCGACGC
>NW_026062277.1:70000-72500 GCF_023897955.1 Schistocerca gregaria
AAAAATTGCAGAAGTGAGAGACACAGACCCGCCAGCCTCTTGCTACAAGCATCGAACCGACGTGACGTATCTGACGGTGACTCAGGCATCCGCGTACTGCCACCACTATCCACCCCCCCCCCCTCTCTCTCTCTTCCCCCTTTCCCACAATACCAAATTTAACCAACTTTATTGCTTAACCTAACTGTGGCTGTACCAGATTATCGCTTAACCTAACTGTGGCTGTACCAGATTATCGCTTAACCTAACTGTGGCTGTACCAGATTATCGCTTAACCTAACTGTGGCTGTACCAGATTATCGCTTAACCTAACTGTGGCTGTACCAGATTATCGCTTAACCTAACTGTGGCTGTACCAGATTATCGCTTAACCTAACTGTGGCTGTACCAGATTATCGCTTAACCTAACTGTGGCTGTACCAGATCATCGCTTAACCTAACTGTGGCTGTACCAGATCATCGCTTAACCTAACTGTGGCTGTACCAGATTATCGCTTAACCTAACTCAATTTGTCCCTTAACCTAACTCAATTTGTCCCTTAACCTAACTCAAGTTGTCCCTTAACCTAACTCAAGTTGTCCCTTAACCTAACTCAAGTTGTCCCTTAACCTAACTCAAGTTGTCCCTTAACCTAACTCAAGTTGTCCCTTAACCTAACTCAAGTTGTCCCTTAACCTAACTCAAGTTGTCCCTTAACCTAACTCAAGTTGTCCCTTAACCTAACTCAAGTTGTCCCTTAACCTAACTCAAGTTGTCCCTTAACCTAACTCAAGTTGTCCCTTAACCTAACTCAAGTTGTCCCTTAACCTAACTCAAGTTGTCCCTTAACCTAACTCAAGTTGTCCCTTAACCTAACTCAAGTTGTCCCTTAACCTAACTCAAGTTGTCCCTTAACCTAACTCAAGTTGTCCCTTAACCTAACTCAAGTTGTCCCTTAACCTAACTCAAGTTGTCCCTTAACCTAACTCAAGTTGTCCCTTAACCTAACTCAAGTTGTCCCTTAACCTAACCCACGTTGTCCCTTAACCTAACCCACGTTGTCCCTTAACCTAACCCACGTTGTCCCTTAACCTAACCCACGTTGTCCCTTAACCTAACCCACGTTGTCCCTTAACCTAACCCACGTTGTCCCTTAACCTAACCCACGTTGTCCCTTAACCTAACCCACGTTGTCCCTTAACCTAACCCACGTTGTCCCTTAACCTAACCCACGTTGTCCCTTAACCTAACCCACGTTGTCCCTTAACCTAACCCACGTTGTCCCTTAACCTAACCCACGTTGTCCCTTAACCTAACCCACGTTGTCCCTTAACCTAACCCACGTTGTCCCTTTGCCTAACATAGTTCACTGCTCGGAATCTCTGGTGTCGTTGTTATCCTCATGTAGATGTCTTGCGAGTGTTGCTTACTTTCCACATATTCCCGCTATCCACTGTCAATTGTACTGCAATAGGACTATATCGGCCCCCCCCCCCCCCTCTGTCCCCCTCTTTGTGTCTCTGTCCTCTCAAGCTGGTCGGTCTGGCGTGTGAGTGTTAAATGAGCCTCGCAGCTGTTCAGTTGCATTCAGATGTCGACGCCCTCAGTGTACGTCGTGGTATGGTCTGTGTCCATTGTCCGCTGATGTCGTACGCGTAACCCACACGCTGTACCGATCATCGGTAGTTACGTACAGAGTGAAGTAGTGTGATACGTGTGACTGTACGCTGGCTGTGCCCAACGGTGTCGAATCTCAATTTCCATATGTTGTGCTCGATGCTACTTGTCTCGTCTCCCAATAACAGCTAGGTTGCACTGTGGTACGCCGTAGAGGCGTGTGGGAGGAACGTACGAACGCATTGTATGTCACCCTGGGTCGCTGGGGGTGGTGGTGCGGTGAGTCAGGTCAGGTCAGGTCAGGTCAGGTCAGCGTGAGCCGTCTGATGTAGTGACGCGTGTATTCCGACTTTGTCGTATTGCCTCACACAAAGTGCTACCCTGGTGGACCGCGTTCCATATCTGGGACATGCCGCAGATGCCGGTTGACAGTGGATCGCGGAAGGGACATCGCATACTTGCGCGGGCCACCTTCCACGTGTTCTCTTCTGCACATGTCGCAGTGTGTATGTGGTCTGATGTAGCGTGTCGTGACACATGACATCCTGGCATGCAAGAATTGTTGAATTCGCAAATGTAGGTGGACATCTACGTTTACTGCCCAAGATACGCAAATGAACTGGAAATCCGTTGTTGAGCGGTTGTTCACGCTGGAGGTGAATCTGTGATGGCGACGATCGGTACAGCTATTAACCGGTTGTTTCAGCGGTACCCGCCACATCCACACACGTGACTAGGCCCATGTGGGTATGAAGCGATACGCGGCGGTGGCTTGGTGGGACTGTTCCCGGCCGGTGAAGGGGGGCCGCCCGGCGTGTTGGCCGCGCGCTGCGTGGGCGCACGCGCAACAGCCGGCTGGTGGGGGGCGCCGAGTGGCAGGAGCGCCAGCCGACGGGCCCGGCA
>NW_026062277.1:82500-87500 GCF_023897955.1 Schistocerca gregaria
GTCCCTTAACCTAACCCACGTTGTCCCTTAACCTAACCCACGTTGTCCCTTAACCTAACCCACGTTGTCCCTTAACCTAACCCACGTTGTCCCTTAACCTAACCCACGTTGTCCCTTAACCTAACCCACGTTGTCCCTTAACCTAACCCACGTTGTCCCTTAACCTAACCCACGTTGTCCCTTAACCTAACCCACGTTGTCCCTTAACCTAACCCACGTTGTCCCTTAACCTAACCCACGTTGTCCCTTAACCTAACCCACGTTGTCCCTTAACCTAACCCACGTTGTCCCTTAACCTAACCCACGTTGTCCCTTAACCTAACCCACGTTGTCCCTTAACCTAACCCACGTTGTCCCTTTGCCTAACATAGTTCACTGCTCGGAATCTCTGGTGTCGTTGTTATCCTCATGTAGATGTCTTGCGAGTGTTGCTTACTTTCCACATATTCCCGCTATCCACTGTCAATTGTACTGCAATAGGACTATATCGGCCCCCCCCCCCCCTCTGTCCCCCTCTTTGTGTCTCTGTCCTCTCAAGCTGGTCGGTCTGGCGTGTGAGTGTTAAATGAGCCTCGCAGCTGTTCAGTTGCATTCAGATGTCGACGCCCTCAGTGTACGTCGTGGTATGGTCTGTGTCCATTGTCCGCTGATGTCGTACGCGTAACCCACACGCTGTACCGATCATCGGTAGTTACGTACAGAGTGAAGTAGTGTGATACGTGTGACTGTACGCTGGCTGTGCCCAACGGTGTCGAATCTCAATTTCCATATGTTGTGCTCGATGCTACTTGTCTCGTCTCCCAATAACAGCTAGGTTGCACTGTGGTACGCCGTAGAGGCGTGTGGGAGGAACGTACGAACGCATTGTATGTCACCCTGGGTCGCTGGGGGTGGTGGTGCGGTGAGTCAGGTCAGGTCAGGTCAGGTCAGGTCAGCGTGAGCCGTCTGATGTAGTGACGCGTGTATTCCGACTTTGTCGTATTGCCTCACACAAAGTGCTACCCTGGTGGACCGCGTTCCATATCTGGGACATGCCGCAGATGCCGGTTGACAGTGGATCGCGGAAGGGACATCGCATACTTGCGCGGGCCACCTTCCACGTGTTCTCTTCTGCACATGTCGCAGTGTGTATGTGGTCTGATGTAGCGTGTCGTGACACATGACATCCTGGCATGCAAGAATTGTTGAATTCGCAAATGTAGGTGGACATCTACGTTTACTGCCCAAGATACGCAAATGAACTGGAAATCCGTTGTTGAGCGGTTGTTCACGCTGGAGGTGAATCTGTGATGGCGACGATCGGTACAGCTATTAACCGGTTGTTTCAGCGGTACCCGCCACATCCACACACGTGACTAGGCCCATGTGGGTATGAAGCGATACGCGGCGGTGGCTTGGTGGGACTGTTCCCGGCCGGTGAAGGGGGGCCGCCCGGCGTGTTGGCCGCGCGCTGCGTGGGCGCACGCGCAACAGCCGGCTGGTGGGGGGCGCCGAGTGGCAGGAGCGCCAGCCGACGGGCCCGGCAGGCGGCGCAGCTACGCTGCGGCGCACCCTGCACGCGGCGCCTGGCGGCCAAAGTTGGTTCAGCCGAGCCCGGTGCGAAGCGCGGTGGACATCTGCAGTGTGCTGGTCTGATTGAGGACTGTGTGCGTTGAGGATGCGCCGCCGCCTGGCACTCGGCGCCGCGACGCCGTCTGCTGCTCGGTCGCCCCAGCGGTTCTCGCAGGTGGTTTGTATCGCAGTTGTGCGGACGTGTTGGCGCGTGCGCTGTGCTGGGAGAGTTCGCTTCTGCACCCAAGTGGGGCTTTGCCCTTGTGTGGCGCTGGCGTTGGAGCTGCCGGTCACCATAGGTGGCGCGTGTTGTCTCCCGCCGGCAATGCCACGACAGCACGCTCCCGGGCCTCTGTCGGCAGCGGCAAGCTCAGTTGGGAGCAAGGGTGTTCGCACTAAAACCGTCTACTCGCCTAACTCCGGGCGATTGCGCCTCTCTCGAAACCGACCAAGTACCTAGGACGGCGCTGCGCGCCGCCGGGACCTGAGAGGGTTTCGAGGTGTATCGTGCAGGGGAGCTCGGCCTCCTCCTGTTTGCAGAATAATTGAGCGGACGCTTGCGTGTTCGCGCGGGCCCCCGGGACACACTCCCGGGCGGCCGGCTGCTCAGCTCTAGTTGACGCAGCTCCCTGGTTGATCCTGCCAGTAGTCATATGCTTGTCTCAAAGATTAAGCCATGCATGTCTCAGTACAAGCCGCATTAAGGTGAAACCGCGAATGGCTCATTAAATCAGTTATGGTTCCTTAGATCGTACCCACGTTACTTGGATAACTGTGGTAATTCTAGAGCTAATACATGCAAACAGAGTCCCGACCAGAGATGGAAGGGACGCTTTTATTAGATCAAAACCAATCGGATTGGCTTGTCTGGTCCGTTTGCCTTGGTGACTCTGAATAACTTTGGGCTGATCGCACGGTCCTCGTACCGGCGACGCATCTTTCAAATGTCTGCCTTATCAACTGTCGATGGTAGGTTCTGCGCCTACCATGGTTGTAACGGGTAACGGGGAATCAGGGTTCGATTCCGGAGAGGGAGCCTGAGAAACGGCTACCACATCCAAGGAAGGCAGCAGGCGCGCAAATTACCCACTCCCGGCACGGGGAGGTAGTGACGAAAAATAACGATACGGGACTCATCCGAGGCCCCGTAATCGGAATGAGTACACTTTAAATCCTTTAACGAGTATCTATTGGAGGGCAAGTCTGGTGCCAGCAGCCGCGGTAATTCCAGCTCCAATAGCGTATATTAAAGTTGTTGCGGTTAAAAAGCTCGTAGTTGGATTTGTGTCCCACGCTGTTGGTTCACCGCCCGTCGGTGTTTAACTGGCATGTATCGTGGGACGTCCTGCCGGTGGGGCGAGCCGAAGGGGTGCTTTCGCGTCCCGAGGCGGACCCCGTTTAAATCCTACCAGGGTGCTCTTTGTTGAGTGTCTCGGTGGGCCGGCACGTTTACTTTGAACAAATTAGAGTGCTTAAAGCAGGCAAGCCCGCCTGAATACTGTGTGCATGGAATAATGGAATAGGACCTCGGTTCTATTTTGTTGGTTTTCGGAACCCGAGGTAATGATTAATAGGGACAGGCGGGGGCATTCGTATTGCGACGTTAGAGGTGAAATTCTTGGATCGTCGCAAGACGAACAGAAGCGAAAGCATTTGCCAAGTATGTTTTCATTAATCAAGAACGAAAGTTAGAGGTTCGAAGGCGATCAGATACCGCCCTAGTTCTAACCATAAACGATGCCAGCCAGCGATCCGCCGCAGTTCCTCCGATGACTCGGCGGGCAGCCTCCGGGAAACCAAAGCTTTTGGGTTCCGGGGGAAGTATGGTTGCAAAGCTGAAACTTAAAGGAATTGACGGAAGGGCACCACCAGGAGTGGAGCCTGCGGCTTAATTTGACTCAACACGGGAAACCTCACCAGGCCCGGACACCGGAAGGATTGACAGATTGATAGCTCTTTCTTGATTCGGTGGGTGGTGGTGCATGGCCGTTCTTAGTTGGTGGAGCGATTTGTCTGGTTAATTCCGATAACGAACGAGACTCTAGCCTGCTAACTAGTCGCGTGACATCCTTCGTGCTGTCAGCGATTACTTTTCTTCTTAGAGGGACAGGCGGCTTCTAGCCGCACGAGATTGAGCAATAACAGGTCTGTGATGCCCTTAGATGTTCTGGGCCGCACGCGCGCTACACTGAAGGAATCAGCGTGTCTTCCTAGGCCGAAAGGTCGGGGTAACCCGCTGAACCTCCTTCGTGCTAGGGATTGGGGCTTGCAATTGTTCCCCATGAACGAGGAATTCCCAGTAAGCGCGAGTCATAAGCTCGCGTTGATTACGTCCCTGCCCTTTGTACACACCGCCCGTCGCTACTACCGATTGAATGATTTAGTGAGGTCTTCGGACTGGTACGCGGCATCGACTCTGTCGTTGCCGATGCTACCGGAAAGATGACCAAACTTGATCATTTAGAGGAAGTAAAAGTCGTAACAAGGTTTCCGTAGGTGAACCTGCGGAAGGATCATTACCGACTAGACTGCATGTCTTTCGATGTGCGTGTCGTGTCGCGCAACACGCTACCTGTACGGCAGTGGCCGTGCGCCGCGTGCGGAACCACGCGTGCCTCTCAAAACTAGCGGAAGTGTTGTTGTTGTTGTTGTGTGGTACGAGCGCTGAAGCTCTGGAGCGGCTGGCCTGCGGTACCTGGCGCCTGGCGCCGGTTTTGAATGACGTTCGCCCGAGTGCCTGTCCGCTCCGGTGTGGAGCCGTACGACGCCCATCGGCTGTGAGGCCGTTGGACACAAAAAAAATAGTGGAACAGGGGCCGTCAGACGCCTCAGTCCCGCAAATGCTACTGTCTTGAAAGAGACAGTGGGAGACTGAAAAGGAAAAGATCACCCAGGACGGTGGATCACTCGGCTCGTGGGTCGATGAAGAACGCAGCAAATTGCGCGTCGACATGTGAACTGCAGGACACATGAACATCGACGTTTCGAACGCACATTGCGGTCCATGGATTCCGTTCCCGGGCCACGTCTGGCTGAGGGTCGGCTACGTATACTGAAGCGCGCGGCGTTTGTCCCGCTTCGGAGACGTGGGAGTGTCGTGGTCGCCTGTGTGGCCGGCCGCGTCTCCTTAAACGTGCGATGCGCGCCCGTCGCCTGGCGGTTCGCATACCGGTACTTTCTCGGTAGCGTGCACAGCCGGCTGGCGGTGTGGCGTGCGACACCTCGTACAACGACCTCAGAGCAGGCGAGACTACCCGCTGAATTTAAGCATATTACTAAGCGGAGGAAAAGAAACTAACAAGGATTCCCCCAGTAGCGGCGAGCGAACAGGGAAGAGTCCAGCACCGAACCCCGCAGGCTGCCGCCTGTCGTGGCATGTGGTGTTTGGGAGGGTCCACTACCCCGACGCCTCGCGCCGAGCCCAAGTCCAACTTGAATGAGGCCACGGC
>NW_026062277.1:92500-105000 GCF_023897955.1 Schistocerca gregaria
GTATGCCAAATTCCCGCTGTCCCTATACATGCAGTAAGTTCGTCGTGGGCGCTGGCCGGCAGGCCGCGAGACCTGACGCCCGGCGGCAAAGAGTGCTCCTCTGAGGATATAGATGTTCCGTTCCGCCGCACAATGGTGACGGTGACCGCTGCCTGCGGTGGCAACGCTGGGCACAGTCGATACTCGCCGTGTGGTGGAAGGTAAACATTATGCGGTACATCAGTACTTTCCTAATAGTTCGGTCGTCTCACGGCACTGCTTAGTAAATGATGCAAGGCCACATATAGATGATTTATGCGAATGTCCCTATACGTGCTGTAAGACTGGGCACACAACGTGAATCGCACGTCAGCCAGACACTCGAACATGCACCACTCTCGGCCTGCAACGGAGACACACAATACGTAAACATCTGGAATGCGACAATGTCGAGTGCATCCTCTCTGCGACATTGCACCGTCGACACTATGATAACCAGAGCAGTAGGTCCACCTATAAAAGCACAATACCCCACTCCTCCGACAACTACCATTGCTCAGATAAACCAACACACATCCTACACAGAGGGGCACCAAATATCACCCCCCGCCCTCGTGTTATACCACATGAAAAATTGCAGAAGTGAGAGACACAGACCCGCCAGCCTCTTGCTACAAGCATCGAACCGACGTGACGTATCTGACGGTGACTCAGGCATCCGCGTACTGCCACCACTATCCACCCCCCCCCCTCTCTCTCTCTTCCCCCTTTCCCACAATACCAAATTTAACCAACTTTATTGCTTAACCTAACTGTGGCTGTACCAGATTATCGCTTAACCTAACTGTGGCTGTACCAGATTATCGCTTAACCTAACTGTGGCTGTACCAGATTATCGCTTAACCTAACTGTGGCTGTACCAGATTATCGCTTAACCTAACTGTGGCTGTACCAGATTATCGCTTAACCTAACTGTGGCTGTACCAGATTATCGCTTAACCTAACTGTGGCTGTACCAGATTATCGCTTAACCTAACTGTGGCTGTACCAGATTATCGCTTAACCTAACTGTGGCTGTACCAGATCATCGCTTAACCTAACTGTGGCTGTACCAGATCATCGCTTAACCTAACTGTGGCTGTACCAGATTATCGCTTAACCTAACTCAATTTGTCCCTTAACCTAACTCAATTTGTCCCTTAACCTAACTCAAGTTGTCCCTTAACCTAACTCAAGTTGTCCCTTAACCTAACTCAAGTTGTCCCTTAACCTAACTCAAGTTGTCCCTTAACCTAACTCAAGTTGTCCCTTAACCTAACTCAAGTTGTCCCTTAACCTAACTCAAGTTGTCCCTTAACCTAACTCAAGTTGTCCCTTAACCTAACTCAAGTTGTCCCTTAACCTAACTCAAGTTGTCCCTTAACCTAACTTAAGTTGTCCCTTAACCTAACTCAAGTTGTCCCTTAACCTAACTCAAGTTGTCCCTTAACCTAACTCAAGTTGTCCCTTAACCTAACTCAAGTTGTCCCTTAACCTAACTCAAGTTGTCCCTTAACCTAACTCAAGTTGTCCCTTAACCTAACTCAAGTTGTCCCTTAACCTAACTCAAGTTGTCCCTTAACCTAACTCAAGTTGTCCCTTAACCTAACTCAAGTTGTCCCTTAACCTAACTCAAGTTGTCCCTTAACCTAACTCAAGTTGTCCCTTAACCTAACCCACGTTGTCCCTTAACCTAACCCACGTTGTCCCTTAACCTAACCCACGTTGTCCCTTAACCTAACCCACGTTGTCCCTTAACCTAACCCACGTTGTCCCTTAACCTAACCCACGTTGTCCCTTAACCTAACCCACGTTGTCCCTTAACCTAACCCACGTTGTCCCTTAACCTAACCCACGTTGTCCCTTAACCTAACCCACGTTGTCCCTTAACCTAACCCACGTTGTCCCTTAACCTAACCCACGTTGTCCCTTAACCTAACCCACGTTGTCCCTTAACCTAACCCACGTTGTCCCTTAACCTAACCCACGTTGTCCCTTAACCTAACCCACGTTGTCCCTTTGCCTAACATAGTTCACTGCTCGGAATCTCTGGTGTCGTTGTTATCCTCATGTAGATGTCTTGCGAGTGTTGCTTACTTTCCACATATTCCCGCTATCCACTGTCAATTGTACTGCAATAGGACTATATCGGCCCCCCCCCCCCCTCTGTCCCCCTCTTTGTGTCTCTGTCCTCTCAAGCTGGTCGGTCTGGCGTGTGAGTGTTAAATGAGCCTCGCAGCTGTTCAGTTGCATTCAGATGTCGACGCCCTCAGTGTACGTCGTGGTATGGTCTGTGTCCATTGTCCGCTGATGTTGTACGCGTAACCCACACGCTGTACCGATCATCGGTAGTTACGTACAGAGTGAAGTAGTGTGATACGTGTGACTGTACGCTGGCTGTGCCCAACGGTGTCGAATCTCAATTTCCATATGTTGTGCTCGATGCTACTTGTCTCGTCTCCCAATAACAGCTAGGTTGCACTGTGGTACGCCGTAGAGGCGTGTGGGAGGAACGTACGAACGCATTGTATGTCACCCTGGGTCGCTGGGGGTGGTGGTGCGGTGAGTCAGGTCAGGTCAGGTCAGGTCAGGTCAGCGTGAGCCGTCTGATGTAGTGACGCGTGTATTCCGACTTTGTCGTATTGCCTCACACAAAGTGCTACCCTGGTGGACCGCGTTCCATATCTGGGACATGCCGCAGATGCCGGTTGACAGTGGATCGCGGAAGGGACATCGCATACTTGCGCGGGCCACCTTCCACGTGTTCTCTTCTGCACATGTCGCAGTGTGTATGTGGTCTGATGTAGCGTGTCGTGACACATGACATCCTGGCATGCAAGAATTGTTGAATTCGCAAATGTAGGTGGACATCTACGTTTACTGCCCAAGATACGCAAATGAACTGGAAATCCGTTGTTGAGCGGTTGTTCACGCTGGAGGTGAATCTGTGATGGCGACGATCGGTACAGCTATTAACCGGTTGTTTCAGCGGTACCCGCCACATCCACACACGTGACTAGGCCCATGTGGGTATGAAGCGATACGCGGCGGTGGCTTGGTGGGACTGTTCCCGGCCGGTGAAGGGGGGCCGCCCGGCGTGTTGGCCGCGCGCTGCGTGGGCGCACGCGCAACAGCCGGCTGGTGGGGGGCGCCGAGTGGCAGGAGCGCCAGCCGACGGGCCCGGCAGGCGGCGCAGCTACGCTGCGGCGCACCCTGCACGCGGCGCCTGGCGGCCAAAGTTGGTTCAGCCGAGCCCGGTGCGAAGCGCGGTGGACATCTGCAGTGTGCTGGTCTGATTGAGGACTGTGTGCGTTGAGGATGCGCCGCCGCCTGGCACTCGGCGCCGCGACGCCGTCTGCTGCTCGGTCGCCCCAGCGGTTCTCGCAGGTGGTTTGTATCGCAGTTGTGCGGACGTGTTGGCGCGTGCGCTGTGCTGGGAGAGTTCGCTTCTGCACCCAAGTGGGGCTTTGCCCTTGTGTGGCGCTGGCGTTGGAGCTGCCGGTCACCATAGGTGGCGCGTGTTGTCTCCCGCCGGCAATGCCACGACAGCACGCTCCCGGGCCTCTGTCGGCAGCGGCAAGCTCAGTTGGGAGCAAGGGTGTTCGCACTAAAACCGTCTACTCGCCTAACTCCGGGCGATTGCGCCTCTCTCGAAACCGACCAAGTACCTAGGACGGCGCTGCGCGCCGCCGGGACCTGAGAGGGTTTCGAGGTGTATCGTGCAGGGGAGCTCGGCCTCCTCCTGTTTGCAGAATAATTGAGCGGACGCTTGCGTGTTCGCGCGGGCCCCCGGGACACACTCCCGGGCGGCCGGCTGCTCAGCTCTAGTTGACGCAGCTCCCTGGTTGATCCTGCCAGTAGTCATATGCTTGTCTCAAAGATTAAGCCATGCATGTCTCAGTACAAGCCGCATTAAGGTGAAACCGCGAATGGCTCATTAAATCAGTTATGGTTCCTTAGATCGTACCCACGTTACTTGGATAACTGTGGTAATTCTAGAGCTAATACATGCAAACAGAGTCCCGACCAGAGATGGAAGGGACGCTTTTATTAGATCAAAACCAATCGGATTGGCTTGTCTGGTCCGTTTGCCTTGGTGACTCTGAATAACTTTGGGCTGATCGCACGGTCCTCGTACCGGCGACGCATCTTTCAAATGTCTGCCTTATCAACTGTCGATGGTAGGTTCTGCGCCTACCATGGTTGTAACGGGTAACGGGGAATCAGGGTTCGATTCCGGAGAGGGAGCCTGAGAAACGGCTACCACATCCAAGGAAGGCAGCAGGCGCGCAAATTACCCACTCCCGGCACGGGGAGGTAGTGACGAAAAATAACGATACGGGACTCATCCGAGGCCCCGTAATCGGAATGAGTACACTTTAAATCCTTTAACGAGTATCTATTGGAGGGCAAGTCTGGTGCCAGCAGCCGCGGTAATTCCAGCTCCAATAGCGTATATTAAAGTTGTTGCGGTTAAAAAGCTCGTAGTTGGATTTGTGTCCCACGCTGTTGGTTCACCGCCCGTCGGTGTTTAACTGGCATGTATCGTGGGACGTCCTGCCGGTGGGGCGAGCCGAAGGGGTGCTTTCGCGTCCCGAGGCGGACCCCGTTTAAATCCTACCAGGGTGCTCTTTGTTGAGTGTCTCGGTGGGCCGGCACGTTTACTTTGAACAAATTAGAGTGCTTAAAGCAGGCAAGCCCGCCTGAATACTGTGTGCATGGAATAATGGAATAGGACCTCGGTTCTATTTTGTTGGTTTTCGGAACCCGAGGTAATGATTAATAGGGACAGGCGGGGGCATTCGTATTGCGACGTTAGAGGTGAAATTCTTGGATCGTCGCAAGACGAACAGAAGCGAAAGCATTTGCCAAGTATGTTTTCATTAATCAAGAACGAAAGTTAGAGGTTCGAAGGCGATCAGATACCGCCCTAGTTCTAACCATAAACGATGCCAGCCAGCGATCCGCCGCAGTTCCTCCGATGACTCGGCGGGCAGCCTCCGGGAAACCAAAGCTTTTGGGTTCCGGGGGAAGTATGGTTGCAAAGCTGAAACTTAAAGGAATTGACGGAAGGGCACCACCAGGAGTGGAGCCTGCGGCTTAATTTGACTCAACACGGGAAACCTCACCAGGCCCGGACACCGGAAGGATTGACAGATTGATAGCTCTTTCTTGATTCGGTGGGTGGTGGTGCATGGCCGTTCTTAGTTGGTGGAGCGATTTGTCTGGTTAATTCCGATAACGAACGAGACTCTAGCCTGCTAACTAGTCGCGTGACATCCTTCGTGCTGTCAGCGATTACTTTTCTTCTTAGAGGGACAGGCGGCTTCTAGCCGCACGAGATTGAGCAATAACAGGTCTGTGATGCCCTTAGATGTTCTGGGCCGCACGCGCGCTACACTGAAGGAATCAGCGTGTCTTCCTAGGCCGAAAGGTCGGGGTAACCCGCTGAACCTCCTTCGTGCTAGGGATTGGGGCTTGCAATTGTTCCCCATGAACGAGGAATTCCCAGTAAGCGCGAGTCATAAGCTCGCGTTGATTACGTCCCTGCCCTTTGTACACACCGCCCGTCGCTACTACCGATTGAATGATTTAGTGAGGTCTTCGGACTGGTACGCGGCATCGACTCTGTCGTTGCCGATGCTACCGGAAAGATGACCAAACTTGATCATTTAGAGGAAGTAAAAGTCGTAACAAGGTTTCCGTAGGTGAACCTGCGGAAGGATCATTACCGACTAGACTGCATGTCTTTCGATGTGCGTGTCGTGTCGCGCAACACGCTACCTGTACGGCAGTGGCCGTGCGCCGCGTGCGGAACCACGCGTGCCTCTCAAAACTAGCGGAAGTGTTGTTGTTGTTGTGTGGTACGAGCGCTGAAGCTCTGGAGCGGCTGGCCTGCGGTACCTGGCGCCTGGCGCCGGTTTTGAATGACGTTCGCCCGAGTGCCTGTCCGCTCCGGTGTGGAGCCGTACGACGCCCATCGGCTGTGAGGCCGTTGGACACAAAAAAAATAGTGGAACAGGGGCCGTCAGACGCCTCAGTCCCGCAAATGCTACTGTCTTGAAAGAGACAGTGGGAGACTGAAAAGGAAAAGATCACCCAGGACGGTGGATCACTCGGCTCGTGGGTCGATGAAGAACGCAGCAAATTGCGCGTCGACATGTGAACTGCAGGACACATGAACATCGACGTTTCGAACGCACATTGCGGTCCATGGATTCCGTTCCCGGGCCACGTCTGGCTGAGGGTCGGCTACGTATACTGAAGCGCGCGGCGTTTGTCCCGCTTCGGAGACGTGGGAGTGTCGTGGTCGCCTGTGTGGCCGGCCGCGTCTCCTTAAACGTGCGATGCGCGCCCGTCGCCTGGCGGTTCGCATACCGGTACTTTCTCGGTAGCGTGCACAGCCGGCTGGCGGTGTGGCGTGCGACACCTCGTACAACGACCTCAGAGCAGGCGAGACTACCCGCTGAATTTAAGCATATTACTAAGCGGAGGAAAAGAAACTAACAAGGATTCCCCCAGTAGCGGCGAGCGAACAGGGAAGAGTCCAGCACCGAACCCCGCAGGCTGCCGCCTGTCGTGGCATGTGGTGTTTGGGAGGGTCCACTACCCCGACGCCTCGCGCCGAGCCCAAGTCCAACTTGAATGAGGCCACGGCCCGTAGAGGGTGCCAGGCCCGTAGCGGCCGGTGCGAGCGTCGGCGGGACCTCTCCTTCGAGTCGGGTTGCTTGAGAGTGCAGCTCCAAGTGGGTGGTAAACTCCATCTGAGACTAAATATGACCACGAGACCGATAGCGAACAAGTACCGTGAGGGAAAGTTGAAAAGAACTTTGAAGAGAGAGTTCAAAAGTACGTGAAACCGTTCTGGGGTAAACGTGAGAAGTCCGAAAGGTCGAACGGGTGAGATTCACGCCCATCTGGCCACTGGCCCCCGCCCTCGGCAGATGGGGCCGGCCGCCCGCGCGGAGCAATCCGCGGCGGGGTCGTGTCCGGTTGCCTTTCCACTCGCCGCGGGGTGGGGCCGTTCCGGTGTGCGGTGGGCCGCACTTCTCCCCTAGTAGGACGTCGCGACCCGCTGGGTGCCGGCCTACGGCCCGGGTGCGCAGCCTGTCCTTCCGCGGGCCTCGGTTCGCGTCTGTTGGGCAGAGCCCCGGTGTCCTGGCTGGCTGCTCGGCGGTATATCTGGAGGAGTCGATTCGCCCCTTTGGGCGCTCGGGCTCCCGGCAAGCGCGCGCGGTTCTTCCCGGATGACGGACCTACCTGGCCCGGCCCCGGACCCGCGCCGCTGTTGGCTCGGGATGCTCTCGGGCGGAATAATCGCTCCCGTCAGCGGCGCTTCAGCTTTGGACAATTTCACGACCCGTCTTGAAACACGGACCAAGGAGTCTAACATGTGCGCGAGTCATTGGGCTGTACGAAACCTAAAGGCGTAATGAAAGTGAAGGTCTCGCCTTGCGCGGGCCGAGGGAGGATGGGGCTTCCCCGCCCTTCACGGGGCGGCGGCCTCCGCACTCCCGGGGCGTCTCGTCCTCATTGCGAGGTGAGGCGCACCTAGAGCGTACACGTTGGGACCCGAAAGATGGTGAACTATGCCTGGCCAGGACGAAGTCAGGGGAAACCCTGATGGAGGTCCGTAGCGATTCTGATGTGCAAATCGATCGTCGGAGCTGGGTATAGGGGCGAAAGACTAATCGAACCATCTAGTAGCTGGTTCCCTCCGAAGTTTCCCTCAGGATAGCTGGTGCTCGTACGAGTCTCATCCGGTAAAGCGAATGATTAGAGGCCTTGGGGCCGAAACGACCTCAACCTATTCTCAAACTTTAAATGGGTGAGATCTCCGGCTTGCTTGATATGCTGAAGCCGCGAGCAAACGACTCGGATCGGAGTGCCAAGTGGGCCACTTTTGGTAAGCAGAACTGGCGCTGTGGGATGAACCAAACGCCGAGTTAAGGCGCCCGAATCGACGCTCATGGGAAACCATGAAAGGCGTTGGTTGCTTAAGACAGCAGGACGGTGGCCATGGAAGTCGGAATCCGCTAAGGAGTGTGTAACAACTCACCTGCCGAAGCAACTAGCCCTGAAAATGGATGGCGCTGAAGCGTCGTGCCTATACTCGGCCGTCAGTCTGGCAGTCATGGCCGGTCCTCGCGGCCGGCCGCGAAGCCCTGACGAGTAGGAGGGTCGCGGCGGTGGGCGCAGAAGGGTCTGGGCGTGAGCCTGCCTGGAGCCGCCGTCGGTGCAGATCTTGGTGGTAGTAGCAAATACTCCAGCGAGGCCCTGGAGGGCTGACGCGGAGAAGGGTTTCGTGTGAACAGCCGTTGCACACGAGTCAGTCGATCCTAAGCCCTAGGAGAAATCCGATGTTGATGGGGGCCGTCATAGCATGATGCACTTTGTGCTGGCCCCCGTTGGGCGAAAGGGAATCCGGTTCCTATTCCGGAACCCGGCAGCGGAACCGATATAAGTCGGGCCCCTCTTTTAGAGATGCTCGTCGGGGTAACCCAAAAGGACCCGGAGACGCCGTCGGGAGATCGGGGAAGAGTTTTCTTTTCTGCATGAGCGTTCGAGTTCCCTGGAATCCTCTAGCAGGGAGATAGGGTTTGGAACGCGAAGAGCACCGCAGTTGCGGCGGTGTCCCGATCTTCCCCTCGGACCTTGAAAATCCGGGAGAGGGCCACGTGGAGGTGTCGCGCCGGTTCGTACCCATATCCGCAGCAGGTCTCCAAGGTGAAGAGCCTCTAGTCGATAGAATAATGTAGGTAAGGGAAGTCGGCAAATTGGATCCGTAACTTCGGGATAAGGATTGGCTCTGAGGATCGGGGCGTGTCGGGCTTGGTCGGGAAGTGGGTCAGCGCTAACGTGCCGGGCCTGGGCGAGGTGAGTGCCGTAGGGGTGCCGGTAAGTGCGGGCGTTTAGCGCGGGCGTGGTCTGCTCTCGCCGTTGGTTGGCCTCGTGCTGGCCGGCGGTGCAGGATGCGCGCGCCTGCGCGGCGTTCGCGCCCCGGTGCTTCAACCTGCGTGCAGGATCCGAGCTCGGTCCCGTGCCTTGGCCTCCCACGGATCTTCCTTGCTGCGAGGCCGCGTCCGCCTTAGCGTGCTCCTCCGGGGGCGCGCGGGTGCGCGGATTCTCTTCGGCCGCCATTCAACGATCAACTCAGAACTGGCACGGACTGGGGGAATCCGACTGTCTAATTAAAACAAAGCATTGCGATGGCCCTAGCGGGTGTTGACGCAATGTGATTTCTGCCCAGTGCTCTGAATGTCAACGTGAAGAAATTCAAGCAAGCGCGGGTAAACGGCGGGAGTAACTATGACTCTCTTAAGGTAGCCAAATGCCTCGTCATCTAATTAGTGACGCGCATGAATGGATTAACGAGATTCCCGCTGTCCCTATCTACTGATCCTGCCCAGGTATGGCCTGACAGCCATTTCTACACCAGACACCCGGATTAAGATAAAAGTCTTACAAATAAATGCTATGAGGAGCTCCCTTGTAACTCAGGAGCTCCGAAAGATAGCGGAAGAGAAAAATATCGATGTTATGTTAATTCAAGAGCCAGGCTCTGCCTCCGGCAAGGTCACAGGCTTTCCCGTCACTGCCCAGGTAATATCAATGGGTCCAAACCCCATGTCAGCAATTGTCATCTACAACAAGTTAATCAAAACCACTGTCTTGACACAGTATTGCACTTCCCATGTAACAGTTGTGGAGATAAACTTTTATAATACATCTTGGTACATAATTAATATATATTGTCAATACAGGGATCCAATCAATATTTATCTTGGGCAGTTATCTACAGTATTGCGAGCCCTAGCAGGCAAAGCAATTATAATATCAATGGACAGTAACGCAAAATCCCCCCTATGGCACAGTCAAGTTCAAGATCAAAGAGGACTGGCACTGGAAGACATAATTATGGAACATAATTTAAATGTTGTCAATCTCCCCGGCAACCCCCCTACCTACAGGAGCAGAGCTGGGGCAGCATCCTCTATTGATGTCACGCTCTGCACGACAAACATTGTAAACAATATCCAAAATTGGCAGGTCAACGACAACATAACCACCAGTGATCATAACGCTATTGAATTTACAATAGCATCACAAGGGGAGCATGTGCTAGAGGGGTGGACAATGCAGTATGACTACGGGAGAGCAGACTGGGACCTGTTGGAGGCGGAGTTTCATCCTCCGGAGCTGGGAGACGGTCCTTTTGAAGTAGAGGAAGCCGTAGGGGCCTTAATTGTCTCAATCAGGGCGGCTTTGGCCGCGGCGATACCGACGCGAAGGCGCTTCATACGAAAAGCGACTTCTCCATGGACTCCAGAGCTTACCCGGCTCAGGCAGTCTATGAGAAGAGCACGAAGCAGCTATCAAAGGTCCTTCACCCAGGAGGAACGGCACTACCATCTTGCCCAGTATAGGAGAAGGAAATGGCTTTTCAAAGAAACTCTCAGACAACACCGCCAGCGGAGCTGGGAGGATTTTGTAAAGTCTCACCTGACTTTGGATCCATGGGGTACACCGTACAAAATAGTAAGAGAAAAAATCCATTCACCAATGCATCTCTCGACTGTACGAGTCGGTGACACAGACAGAATGACACAGGACTGGTCAGAGACCGCTGAGGAGCTACTGAGGGTGCTCCTCCCAGACGATCGACCTGACACAGACACCGAGATGCAGCAGGAAATAAGACGGCAAGACCAGCTACACTACCACAACAACGTACAGGTGTACCCCTACTCCATCGAGGAAGTGAAGGCAGCTATTCGCTCCTTTGCAAAGTGCAAGGCCCCGGGGCCGGATGCAATTCCTGCAGAAGTTCTGCAATGCATTGCAAACAAACTGGCTCCGGGCCTTACGAAAATTTACAACAGATGTATGGAAACACAGGTCTTCCCAACCTGCTGGAAGACGGCAGAAGTTATTATTATCAAAAAGGCTCCTGATAAGGATCCAATGATGCCCAAATCCTACCGACCTATCTGTCTCCTGGACGTCTTGGGAAAGACATTTGAGAAGCTGCTGGTCTCTAGACTGTCTAGTCATAGAGTCCTACGTGGAATGAGTGATTCGCAATACGGATTCCGAGCTCGGAAGTCAACATCTGACGCTATCAACAAAGTCGTAAGTATTGTACACTCATCCACGCGGAAGTACGTCCTCGGAGTTATGGTGGATATTTCGGGTGCCTTCGACAATCTGTGGTGGCCGGCGCTCTTTTCTCGACTTCGAGAATTGGAATGCCCGGCGGCGCTATATGGTTGTCTGAAGGACTACTGCAGAAATAGAGTCGCCAGAATCACGGCTCCTGGTGTCGTGGTGTCTAAGAACATCTCAAAGGGCTGTCCGCAGGGTTCTGTGTGCGGCCCTTTGTTTTGGGACGTGAATATGGACCCATTACTGGAAACACTAGAAAGGAACAACATGACATTAGGAGTCGTGGCGTATGCAGACGACCTCCTCGTTCTCGTTGAGGGCGACAGCCGTGCCGAGATTGAGACAAGAGCGGCCCATGTATCCGAAATTCTGATACAATGGTGTCAAAATTCAAAACTGGAAATCGCGCCTCAAAAATCAAGTATCATCTTGTTAAAAGGCAGACTAGCCAGAGATCCTATTATAAGGTTAAATAACCGTATAGTCGCAAGAACACGCGCTGCAAAGTACTTGGGCGTCTTCATAGACGAAGCCTGGAGCTACATCCCACACATAAATCACGTTGCCTCTAAGGCTCTGGCAGTACTAAACAAATTAATAAGTATAGCCCAACGGCGTTTCCATCTCCCTCCGATTGCAACAAAAATGTATAATAACTGTGTTTTGGTACCAATCGTGGGATACGGCTCCAGTGCCTGGGCCCACAAACTCACTCAGGTCAAGCCTGCCACTATGGTAAGAAGGATACAGCGCAACGTAATACTAAGGTGTGTAGGCGCATTTGGTACAACACCCACAGATGCACTGTGTCTAATCATGGGACTCTGCCCTTTAGATCTGTTAATCAGACAGCAGGCTGCAATGTACTGGCTTTCCAAACGAGAACACCAACAAGTCACATTAATAATGGGTGAACACCTCAACAATGTAAAAGAAATTAAACAAAAAACGATCAATCTCTGGCAACAACAATGGGATACATCCGATACAGGAAGGCGTGTCTATGACCTCCTTCCAAGTATTCAGGAAAGAATACGTATGAAACACTTCGTCCCCTCTCAAGGCATTGTACACTTTCTAACAGGACACGGCCCATATCCTGTGTATCTCCATCGGATTGGAAGTCGTCCGACACCTGAGTGCGTTTGTGGCGCCCCTGAGGGGACGCCCGAGCACGTAGTGTTTGAATGTCCCGACTTTGATCCAGTCGCCTCAGAGCTAAGGCTTGAAATCCAAGACCAAACAGTCAGGAACATTTTGAGAAACCCTGAGAAATATAACACTTTACAATGTCTAGTTGACCAAGTGTCACAATT
>NW_026062277.1:110000-115000 GCF_023897955.1 Schistocerca gregaria
TAACCTAACCCACGTTGTCCCTTAACCTAACCCACGTTGTCCCTTAACCTAACCCACGTTGTCCCTTAACCTAACCCACGTTGTCCCTTAACCTAACCCACGTTGTCCCTTAACCTAACCCACGTTGTCCCTTAACCTAACCCACGTTGTCCCTTAACCTAACCCACGTTGTCCCTTAACCTAACCCACGTTGTCCCTTAACCTAACCCACGTTGTCCCTTAACCTAACCCACGTTGTCCCTTAACCTAACCCACGTTGTCCCTTAACCTAACCCACGTTGTCCCTTAACCTAACCCACGTTGTCCCTTAACCTAACTCACGTTGTCCCTTTGCCTAACATAGTTCACTGCTCGGAATCTCTGGTGTCGTTGTTATCCTCATGTAGATGTCTTGCGAGTGTTGCTTACTTTCCACATATTCCCGCTATCCACTGTCAATTGTACTGCAATAGGACTATATCGGCCCCCCCCCCCCTCTGTCCCCCTCTTTGTGTCTCTGTCCTCTCAAGCTGGTCGGTCTGGCGTGTGAGTGTTAAATGAGCCTCGCAGCTGTTCAGTTGCATTCAGATGTCGACGCCCTCAGTGTACGTCGTGGTATGGTCTGTGTCCATTGTCCGCTGATGTCGTACGCGTAACCCACACGCTGTACCGATCATCGGTAGTTACGTACAGAGTGAAGTAGTGTGATACGTGTGACTGTACGCTGGCTGTGCCCAACGGTGTCGAATCTCAATTTCCATATGTTGTGCTCGATGCTACTTGTCTCGTCTCCCAATAACAGCTAGGTTGCACTGTGGTACGCCGTAGAGGCGTGTGGGAGGAACGTACGAACGCATTGTATGTCACCCTGGGTCGCTGGGGGTGGTGGTGCGGTGAGTCAGGTCAGGTCAGGTCAGGTCAGGTCAGCGTGAGCCGTCTGATGTAGTGACGCGTGTATTCCGACTTTGTCGTATTGCCTCACACAAAGTGCTACCCTGGTGGACCGCGTTCCATATCTGGGACATGCCGCAGATGCCGGTTGACAGTGGATCGCGGAAGGGACATCGCATACTTGCGCGGGCCACCTTCCACGTGTTCTCTTCTGCACATGTCGCAGTGTGTATGTGGTCTGATGTAGCGTGTCGTGACACATGACATCCTGGCATGCAAGAATTGTTGAATTCGCAAATGTAGGTGGACATCTACGTTTACTGCCCAAGATACGCAAATGAACTGGAAATCCGTTGTTGAGCGGTTGTTCACGCTGGAGGTGAATCTGTGATGGCGACGATCGGTACAGCTATTAACCGGTTGTTTCAGCGGTACCCGCCACATCCACACACGTGACTAGGCCCATGTGGGTATGAAGCGATACGCGGCGGTGGCTTGGTGGGACTGTTCCCGGCCGGTGAAGGGGGGCCGCCCGGCGTGTTGGCCGCGCGCTGCGTGGGCGCACGCGCAACAGCCGGCTGGTGGGGGGCGCCGAGTGGCAGGAGCGCCAGCCGACGGGCCCGGCAGGCGGCGCAGCTACGCTGCGGCGCACCCTGCACGCGGCGCCTGGCGGCCAAAGTTGGTTCAGCCGAGCCCGGTGCGAAGCGCGGTGGACATCTGCAGTGTGCTGGTCTGATTGAGGACTGTGTGCGTTGAGGATGCGCCGCCGCCTGGCACTCGGCGCCGCGACGCCGTCTGCTGCTCGGTCGCCCCAGCGGTTCTCGCAGGTGGTTTGTATCGCAGTTGTGCGGACGTGTTGGCGCGTGCGCTGTGCTGGGAGAGTTCGCTTCTGCACCCAAGTGGGGCTTTGCCCTTGTGTGGCGCTGGCGTTGGAGCTGCCGGTCACCATAGGTGGCGCGTGTTGTCTCCCGCCGGCAATGCCACGACAGCACGCTCCCGGGCCTCTGTCGGCAGCGGCAAGCTCAGTTGGGAGCAAGGGTGTTCGCACTAAATCGCCTAACTCCGGGCGATTGCGCCTCTCTCGAAACCGACCAAGTACCTAGGACGGCGCTGCGCGCCGCCGGGACCTGAGAGGGTTTCGAGGTGTATCGTGCAGGGGAGCTCGGCCTCCTCCTGTTTGCAGAATAATTGAGCGGACGCTTGCGTGTTCGCGCGGGCCCCCGGGACACACTCCCGGGCGGCCGGCTGCTCAGCTCTAGTTGACGCAGCTCCCTGGTTGATCCTGCCAGTAGTCATATGCTTGTCTCAAAGATTAAGCCATGCATGTCTCAGTACAAGCCGCATTAAGGTGAAACCGCGAATGGCTCATTAAATCAGTTATGGTTCCTTAGATCGTACCCACGTTACTTGGATAACTGTGGTAATTCTAGAGCTAATACATGCAAACAGAGTCCCGACCAGAGATGGAAGGGACGCTTTTATTAGATCAAAACCAATCGGATTGGCTTGTCTGGTCCGTTTGCCTTGGTGACTCTGAATAACTTTGGGCTGATCGCACGGTCCTCGTACCGGCGACGCATCTTTCAAATGTCTGCCTTATCAACTGTCGATGGTAGGTTCTGCGCCTACCATGGTTGTAACGGGTAACGGGGAATCAGGGTTCGATTCCGGAGAGGGAGCCTGAGAAACGGCTACCACATCCAAGGAAGGCAGCAGGCGCGCAAATTACCCACTCCCGGCACGGGGAGGTAGTGACGAAAAATAACGATACGGGACTCATCCGAGGCCCCGTAATCGGAATGAGTACACTTTAAATCCTTTAACGAGTATCTATTGGAGGGCAAGTCTGGTGCCAGCAGCCGCGGTAATTCCAGCTCCAATAGCGTATATTAAAGTTGTTGCGGTTAAAAAGCTCGTAGTTGGATTTGTGTCCCACGCTGTTGGTTCACCGCCCGTCGGTGTTTAACTGGCATGTATCGTGGGACGTCCTGCCGGTGGGGCGAGCCGAAGGGGTGCTTTCGCGTCCCGAGGCGGACCCCGTTTAAATCCTACCAGGGTGCTCTTTGTTGAGTGTCTCGGTGGGCCGGCACGTTTACTTTGAACAAATTAGAGTGCTTAAAGCAGGCAAGCCCGCCTGAATACTGTGTGCATGGAATAATGGAATAGGACCTCGGTTCTATTTTGTTGGTTTTCGGAACCCGAGGTAATGATTAATAGGGACAGGCGGGGGCATTCGTATTGCGACGTTAGAGGTGAAATTCTTGGATCGTCGCAAGACGAACAGAAGCGAAAGCATTTGCCAAGTATGTTTTCATTAATCAAGAACGAAAGTTAGAGGTTCGAAGGCGATCAGATACCGCCCTAGTTCTAACCATAAACGATGCCAGCCAGCGATCCGCCGCAGTTCCTCCGATGACTCGGCGGGCAGCCTCCGGGAAACCAAAGCTTTTGGGTTCCGGGGGAAGTATGGTTGCAAAGCTGAAACTTAAAGGAATTGACGGAAGGGCACCACCAGGAGTGGAGCCTGCGGCTTAATTTGACTCAACACGGGAAACCTCACCAGGCCCGGACACCGGAAGGATTGACAGATTGATAGCTCTTTCTTGATTCGGTGGGTGGTGGTGCATGGCCGTTCTTAGTTGGTGGAGCGATTTGTCTGGTTAATTCCGATAACGAACGAGACTCTAGCCTGCTAACTAGTCGCGTGACATCCTTCGTGCTGTCAGCGATTACTTTTCTTCTTAGAGGGACAGGCGGCTTCTAGCCGCACGAGATTGAGCAATAACAGGTCTGTGATGCCCTTAGATGTTCTGGGCCGCACGCGCGCTACACTGAAGGAATCAGCGTGTCTTCCTAGGCCGAAAGGTCGGGGTAACCCGCTGAACCTCCTTCGTGCTAGGGATTGGGGCTTGCAATTGTTCCCCATGAACGAGGAATTCCCAGTAAGCGCGAGTCATAAGCTCGCGTTGATTACGTCCCTGCCCTTTGTACACACCGCCCGTCGCTACTACCGATTGAATGATTTAGTGAGGTCTTCGGACTGGTACGCGGCATCGACTCTGTCGTTGCCGATGCTACCGGAAAGATGACCAAACTTGATCATTTAGAGGAAGTAAAAGTCGTAACAAGGTTTCCGTAGGTGAACCTGCGGAAGGATCATTACCGACTAGACTGCATGTCTTTCGATGTGCGTGTCGTGTCGCGCAACACGCTACCTGTACGGCAGTGGCCGTGCGCCGCGTGCGGAACCACGCGTGCCTCTCAAAACTAGCGGAAGTGTTGTTGTTGTTGTGTGGTACGAGCGCTGAAGCTCTGGAGCGGCTGGCCTGCGGTACCTGGCGCCTGGCGCCGGTTTTGAATGACGTTCGCCCGAGTGCCTGTCCGCTCCGGTGTGGAGCCGTACGACGCCCATCGGCTGTGAGGCCGTTGGACACAAAAAAAATAGTGGAACAGGGGCCGTCAGACGCCTCAGTCCCGCAAATGCTACTGTCTTGAAAGAGACAGTGGGAGACTGAAAAGGAAAAGATCACCCAGGACGGTGGATCACTCGGCTCGTGGGTCGATGAAGAACGCAGCAAATTGCGCGTCGACATGTGAACTGCAGGACACATGAACATCGACGTTTCGAACGCACATTGCGGTCCATGGATTCCGTTCCCGGGCCACGTCTGGCTGAGGGTCGGCTACGTATACTGAAGCGCGCGGCGTTTGTCCCGCTTCGGAGACGTGGGAGTGTCGTGGTCGCCTGTGTGGCCGGCCGCGTCTCCTTAAACGTGCGATGCGCGCCCGTCGCCTGGCGGTTCGCATACCGGTACTTTCTCGGTAGCGTGCACAGCCGGCTGGCGGTGTGGCGTGCGACACCTCGTACAACGACCTCAGAGCAGGCGAGACTACCCGCTGAATTTAAGCATATTACTAAGCGGAGGAAAAGAAACTAACAAGGATTCCCCCAGTAGCGGCGAGCGAACAGGGAAGAGTCCAGCACCGAACCCCGCAGGCTGCCGCCTGTCGTGGCATGTGGTGTTTGGGAGGGTCCACTACCCCGACGCCTCGCGCCGAGCCCAAGTCCAACTTGAATGAGGCCACGGCCCGTAGAGGGTGCCAGGCCCGTAGCGGCCGGTGCGAGCGTC
>NW_026062277.1:120000-127500 GCF_023897955.1 Schistocerca gregaria
TTCGTCGTGGGCGCTGGCCGGCAGGCCGCGAGACCTGACGCCCGGCGGCAAAGAGTGCTCCTCTGAGGATATAGATGTTCCGTTCCGCCGCACAATGGTGACGGTGACCGCTGCCTGCGGTGGCAACGCTGGGCACAGTCGATACTCGCCGTGTGGTGGAAGGTAAACATTATGCGGTACATCAGTACTTTCCTAATAGTTCGGTCGTCTCACGGCACTGCTTAGTAAATGATGCAAGGCCACATATAGATGATTTATGCGAATGTCCCTATACGTGCTGTAAGACTGGGCACACAACGTGAATCGCACGTCAGCCAGACACTCGAACATGCACCACTCTCGGCCTGCAACGGAGACACACAATACGTAAACATCTGGAATGCGACAATGTCGAGTGCATCCTCTCTGCGACATTGCACCGTCGACACTATGATAACCAGAGCAGTAGGTCCACCTATAAAAGCACAATACCCCACTCCTCCGACAACTACCATTGCTCAGATAAACCAACACACATCCTACACAGAGGGGCACCAAATATCACCCCCCGCCCTCGTGTTATACCACATGAAAAATTGCAGAAGTGAGAGACACAGACCCGCCAGCCTCTTGCTACAAGCATCGAACCGACGTGACGTATCTGACGGTGACTCAGGCATCCGCGTACTGCCACCACTATCCACCCCCCCCCCTCTCTCTCTCTTCCCCCTTTCCCACAATACCAAATTTAACCAACTTTATTGCTTAACCTAACTGTGGCTGTACCAGATTATCGCTTAACCTAACTGTGGCTGTACCAGATTATCGCTTAACCTAACTGTGGCTGTACCAGATTATCGCTTAACCTAACTGTGGCTGTACCAGATTATCGCTTAACCTAACTGTGGCTGTACCAGATTATCGCTTAACCTAACTGTGGCTGTACCAGATTATCGCTTAACCTAACTGTGGCTGTACCAGATTATCGCTTAACCTAACTGTGGCTGTACCAGATTATCGCTTAACCTAACTGTGGCTGTACCAGATCATCGCTTAACCTAACTGTGGCTGTACCAGATCATCGCTTAACCTAACTGTGGCTGTACCAGATCATCGCTTAACCTAACTGTGGCTGTACCAGATTATCGCTTAACCTAACTCAATTTGTCCCTTAACCTAACTCAATTTGTCCCTTAACCTAACTCAAGTTGTCCCTTAACCTAACTCAAGTTGTCCCTTAACCTAACTCAAGTTGTCCCTTAACCTAACTCAAGTTGTCCCTTAACCTAACTCAAGTTGTCCCTTAACCTAACTCAAGTTGTCCCTTAACCTAACTCAAGTTGTCCCTTAACCTAACTCAAGTTGTCCCTTAACCTAACTCAAGTTGTCCCTTAACCTAACTCAAGTTGTCCCTTAACCTAACTCAAGTTGTCCCTTAACCTAACTCAAGTTGTCCCTTAACCTAACTCAAGTTGTCCCTTAACCTAACTCAAGTTGTCCCTTAACCTAACTCAAGTTGTCCCTTAACCTAACTCAAGTTGTCCCTTAACCTAACTCAAGTTGTCCCTTAACCTAACTCAAGTTGTCCCTTAACCTAACCCACGTTGTCCCTTAACCTAACCCACGTTGTCCCTTAACCTAACCCACGTTGTCCCTTAACCTAACCCACGTTGTCCCTTAACCTAACCCACGTTGTCCCTTAACCTAACCCACGTTGTCCCTTAACCTAACCCACGTTGTCCCTTAACCTAACCCACGTTGTCCCTTAACCTAACCCACGTTGTCCCTTAACCTAACCCACGTTGTCCCTTAACCTAACCCACGTTGTCCCTTAACCTAACCCACGTTGTCCCTTAACCTAACCCACGTTGTCCCTTAACCTAACCCACGTTGTCCCTTAACCTAACCCACGTTGTCCCTTAACCTAACCCACGTTGTCCCTTTGCCTAACATAGTTCACTGCTCGGAATCTCTGGTGTCGTTGTTATCCTCATGTAGATGTCTTGCGAGTGTTGCTTACTTTCCACATATTCCCGCTATCCACTGTCAATTGTACTGCAATAGGACTATATCGGCCCCCCCCCCCCTCTGTCCCCCTCTTTGTGTCTCTGTCCTCTCAAGCTGGTCGGTCTGGCGTGTGAGTGTTAAATGAGCCTCGCAGCTGTTCAGTTGCATTCAGATGTCGACGCCCTCAGTGTACGTCGTGGTATGGTCTGTGTCCATTGTCCGCTGATGTCGTACGCGTAACCCACACGCTGTACCGATCATCGGTAGTTACGTACAGAGTGAAGTAGTGTGATACGTGTGACTGTACGCTGGCTGTGCCCAACGGTGTCGAATCTCAATTTCCATATGTTGTGCTCGATGCTACTTGTCTCGTCTCCCAATAACAGCTAGGTTGCACTGTGGTACGCCGTAGAGGCGTGTGGGAGGAACGTACGAACGCATTGTATGTCACCCTGGGTCGCTGGGGGTGGTGGTGCGGTGAGTCAGGTCAGGTCAGGTCAGGTCAGGTCAGCGTGAGCCGTCTGATGTAGTGACGCGTGTATTCCGACTTTGTCGTATTGCCTCACACAAAGTGCTACCCTGGTGGACCGCGTTCCATATCTGGGACATGCCGCAGATGCCGGTTGACAGTGGATCGCGGAAGGGACATCGCATACTTGCGCGGGCCACCTTCCACGTGTTCTCTTCTGCACATGTCGCAGTGTGTATGTGGTCTGATGTAGCGTGTCGTGACACATGACATCCTGGCATGCAAGAATTGTTGAATTCGCAAATGTAGGTGGACATCTACGTTTACTGCCCAAGATACGCAAATGAACTGGAAATCCGTTGTTGAGCGGTTGTTCACGCTGGAGGTGAATCTGTGATGGCGACGATCGGTACAGCTATTAACCGGTTGTTTCAGCGGTACCCGCCACATCCACACACGTGACTAGGCCCATGTGGGTATGAAGCGATACGCGGCGGTGGCTTGGTGGGACTGTTCCCGGCCGGTGAAGGGGGGCCGCCCGGCGTGTTGGCCGCGCGCTGCGTGGGCGCACGCGCAACAGCCGGCTGGTGGGGGGCGCCGAGTGGCAGGAGCGCCAGCCGACGGGCCCGGCAGGCGGCGCAGCTACGCTGCGGCGCACCCTGCACGCGGCGCCTGGCGGCCAAAGTTGGTTCAGCCGAGCCCGGTGCGAAGCGCGGTGGACATCTGCAGTGTGCTGGTCTGATTGAGGACTGTGTGCGTTGAGGATGCGCCGCCGCCTGGCACTCGGCGCCGCGACGCCGTCTGCTGCTCGGTCGCCCCAGCGGTTCTCGCAGGTGGTTTGTATCGCAGTTGTGCGGACGTGTTGGCGCGTGCGCTGTGCTGGGAGAGTTCGCTTCTGCACCCAAGTGGGGCTTTGCCCTTGTGTGGCGCTGGCGTTGGAGCTGCCGGTCACCATAGGTGGCGCGTGTTGTCTCCCGCCGGCAATGCCACGACAGCACGCTCCCGGGCCTCTGTCGGCAGCGGCAAGCTCAGTTGGGAGCAAGGGTGTTCGCACTAAAACCGTCTACTCGCCTAACTCCGGGCGATTGCGCCTCTCTCGAAACCGACCAAGTACCTAGGACGGCGCTGCGCGCCGCCGGGACCTGAGAGGGTTTCGAGGTGTATCGTGCAGGGGAGCTCGGCCTCCTCCTGTTTGCAGAATAATTGAGCGGACGCTTGCGTGTTCGCGCGGGCCCCCGGGACACACTCCCGGGCGGCCGGCTGCTCAGCTCTAGTTGACGCAGCTCCCTGGTTGATCCTGCCAGTAGTCATATGCTTGTCTCAAAGATTAAGCCATGCATGTCTCAGTACAAGCCGCATTAAGGTGAAACCGCGAATGGCTCATTAAATCAGTTATGGTTCCTTAGATCGTACCCACGTTACTTGGATAACTGTGGTAATTCTAGAGCTAATACATGCAAACAGAGTCCCGACCAGAGATGGAAGGGACGCTTTTATTAGATCAAAACCAATCGGATTGGCTTGTCTGGTCCGTTTGCCTTGGTGACTCTGAATAACTTTGGGCTGATCGCACGGTCCTCGTACCGGCGACGCATCTTTCAAATGTCTGCCTTATCAACTGTCGATGGTAGGTTCTGCGCCTACCATGGTTGTAACGGGTAACGGGGAATCAGGGTTCGATTCCGGAGAGGGAGCCTGAGAAACGGCTACCACATCCAAGGAAGGCAGCAGGCGCGCAAATTACCCACTCCCGGCACGGGGAGGTAGTGACGAAAAATAACGATACGGGACTCATCCGAGGCCCCGTAATCGGAATGAGTACACTTTAAATCCTTTAACGAGTATCTATTGGAGGGCAAGTCTGGTGCCAGCAGCCGCGGTAATTCCAGCTCCAATAGCGTATATTAAAGTTGTTGCGGTTAAAAAGCTCGTAGTTGGATTTGTGTCCCACGCTGTTGGTTCACCGCCCGTCGGTGTTTAACTGGCATGTATCGTGGGACGTCCTGCCGGTGGGGCGAGCCGAAGGGGTGCTTTCGCGTCCCGAGGCGGACCCCGTTTAAATCCTACCAGGGTGCTCTTTGTTGAGTGTCTCGGTGGGCCGGCACGTTTACTTTGAACAAATTAGAGTGCTTAAAGCAGGCAAGCCCGCCTGAATACTGTGTGCATGGAATAATGGAATAGGACCTCGGTTCTATTTTGTTGGTTTTCGGAACCCGAGGTAATGATTAATAGGGACAGGCGGGGGCATTCGTATTGCGACGTTAGAGGTGAAATTCTTGGATCGTCGCAAGACGAACAGAAGCGAAAGCATTTGCCAAGTATGTTTTCATTAATCAAGAACGAAAGTTAGAGGTTCGAAGGCGATCAGATACCGCCCTAGTTCTAACCATAAACGATGCCAGCCAGCGATCCGCCGCAGTTCCTCTGATGACTCGGCGGGCAGCCTCCGGGAAACCAAAGCTTTTGGGTTCCGGGGGAAGTATGGTTGCAAAGCTGAAACTTAAAGGAATTGACGGAAGGGCACCACCAGGAGTGGAGCCTGCGGCTTAATTTGACTCAACACGGGAAACCTCACCAGGCCCGGACACCGGAAGGATTGACAGATTGATAGCTCTTTCTTGATTCGGTGGGTGGTGGTGCATGGCCGTTCTTAGTTGGTGGAGCGATTTGTCTGGTTAATTCCGATAACGAACGAGACTCTAGCCTGCTAACTAGTCGCGTGACATCCTTCGTGCTGTCAGCGATTACTTTTCTTCTTAGAGGGACAGGCGGCTTCTAGCCGCACGAGATTGAGCAATAACAGGTCTGTGATGCCCTTAGATGTTCTGGGCCGCACGCGCGCTACACTGAAGGAATCAGCGTGTCTTCCTAGGCCGAAAGGTCGGGGTAACCCGCTGAACCTCCTTCGTGCTAGGGATTGGGGCTTGCAATTGTTCCCCATGAACGAGGAATTCCCAGTAAGCGCGAGTCATAAGCTCGCGTTGATTACGTCCCTGCCCTTTGTACACACCGCCCGTCGCTACTACCGATTGAATGATTTAGTGAGGTCTTCGGACTGGTACGCGGCATCGACTCTGTCGTTGCCGATGCTACCGGAAAGATGACCAAACTTGATCATTTAGAGGAAGTAAAAGTCGTAACAAGGTTTCCGTAGGTGAACCTGCGGAAGGATCATTACCGACTAGACTGCATGTCTTTCGATGTGCGTGTCGTGTCGCGCAACACGCTACCTGTACGGCAGTGGCCGTGCGCCGCGTGCGGAACCACGCGTGCCTCTCAAAACTAGCGGAAGTGTTGTTGTTGTTGTGTGGTACGAGCGCTGAAGCTCTGGAGCGGCTGGCCTGCGGTACCTGGCGCCTGGCGCCGGTTTTGAATGACGTTCGCCCGAGTGCCTGTCCGCTCCGGTGTGGAGCCGTACGACGCCCATCGGCTGTGAGGCCGTTGGACACAAAAAAAATAGTGGAACAGGGGCCGTCAGACGCCTCAGTCCCGCAAATGCTACTGTCTTGAAAGAGACAGTGGGAGACTGAAAAGGAAAAGATCACCCAGGACGGTGGATCACTCGGCTCGTGGGTCGATGAAGAACGCAGCAAATTGCGCGTCGACATGTGAACTGCAGGACACATGAACATCGACGTTTCGAACGCACATTGCGGTCCATGGATTCCGTTCCCGGGCCACGTCTGGCTGAGGGTCGGCTACGTATACTGAAGCGCGCGGCGTTTGTCCCGCTTCGGAGACGTGGGAGTGTCGTGGTCGCCTGTGTGGCCGGCCGCGTCTCCTTAAACGTGCGATGCGCGCCCGTCGCCTGGCGGTTCGCATACCGGTACTTTCTCGGTAGCGTGCACAGCCGGCTGGCGGTGTGGCGTGCGACACCTCGTACAACGACCTCAGAGCAGGCGAGACTACCCGCTGAATTTAAGCATATTACTAAGCGGAGGAAAAGAAACTAACAAGGATTCCCCCAGTAGCGGCGAGCGAACAGGGAAGAGTCCAGCACCGAACCCCGCAGGCTGCCGCCTGTCGTGGCATGTGGTGTTTGGGAGGGTCCACTACCCCGACGCCTCGCGCCGAGCCCAAGTCCAACTTGAATGAGGCCACGGCCCGTAGAGGGTGCCAGGCCCGTAGCGGCCGGTGCGAGCGTCGGCGGGACCTCTCCTTCGAGTCGGGTTGCTTGAGAGTGCAGCTCCAAGTGGGTGGTAAACTCCATCTGAGACTAAATATGACCACGAGACCGATAGCGAACAAGTACCGTGAGGGAAAGTTGAAAAGAACTTTGAAGAGAGAGTTCAAAAGTACGTGAAACCGTTCTGGGGTAAACGTGAGAAGTCCGAAAGGTCGAACGGGTGAGATTCACGCCCATCCGGCCACTGGCCCCCGCCCTCGGCAGATGGGGCCGGCCGCCCGCGCGGAGCAATCCGCGGCGGGGTCGTGTCCGGTTGCCTTTCCACTCGCCGCGGGGTGGGGCCGTTCCGGTGTGCGGTGGGCCGCACTTCTCCCCTAGTAGGACGTCGCGACCCGCTGGGTGCCGGCCTACGGCCCGGGTGCGCAGCCTGTCCTTCCGCGGGCCTCGGTTCGCGTCTGTTGGGCAGAGCCCCGGTGTCCTGGCTGGCTGCTCGGCGGTATATCTGGAGGAGTCGATTCGCCCCTTTGGGCGCTCGGGCTCCCGGCAAGCGCGCGCGGTTCTTCCCGGATGACGGACCTACCTGGCCCGGCCCCGGACCCGCGCCGCTGTTGGCTCGGGATGCTCTCGGGCGGAATAATCGCTCCCGTCAGCGGCGCTTCAGCTTTGGACAATTTCACGACCCGTCTTGAAACACGGACCAAGGAGTCTAACATGTGCGCGAGTCATTGGGCTGTACGAAACCTAAAGGCGTAATGAAAGTGAAGGTCTCGCCTTGCGCGGGCCGAGGGAGGATGGGGCTTCCCCGCCCTTCACGGGGCGGCGGCCTCCGCACTCCCGGGGCGTCTCGTCCTCATTGCGAGGTGAGGCGCACCTAGAGCGTACACGTTGGGACCCGAAAGATGGTGAACTATGCCTGGCC
>NW_026062277.1:132500-137500 GCF_023897955.1 Schistocerca gregaria
AGATTATCCCTTAACCTAACTGTGGCTGTACCAGATTATCGCTTAACCTAACTGTGGCTGTACCAGATTATCGCTTAACCTAACTGTGGCTGTACCAGATTATCGCTTAACCTAACTGTGGCTGTACCAGATTATCGCTTAACCTAACTGTGGCTGTACCAGATCATCGCTTAACCTAACTGTGGCTGTACCAGATCATCGCTTAACCTAACT
Source organism: Schistocerca gregaria (assembly GCF_023897955.1). Taxonomy (NCBI): domain Eukaryota; kingdom Metazoa; phylum Arthropoda; class Insecta; order Orthoptera; family Acrididae; genus Schistocerca; species Schistocerca gregaria. Next base: position 132,714 of record NW_026062277.1, read on the forward strand.
GTGGCTGTACCAGATTATCGCTTAACCTAACTCAATTTGTCCCTTAACCTAACTCAATTTGTCCCTTAACCTAACTCAAGTTGTCCCTTAACCTAACTCAAGTTGTCCCTTAACCTAACTCAAGTTGTCCCTTAACCTAACTCAAGTTGTCCCTTAACCTAACTCAAGTTGTCCCTTAACCTAACTCAAGTTGTCCCTTAACCTAACTCAAGTTGTCCCTTAACCTAACTCAAGTTGTCCCTTAACCTAACTCAAGTTGTCCCTTAACCTAACTCAAGTTGTCCCTTAACCTAACTCAAGTTGTCCCTTAACCTAACTCAAGTTGTCCCTTAACCTAACTCAAGTTGTCCCTTAACCTAACTCAAGTTGTCCCTTAACCTAACTCAAGTTGTCCCTTAACCTAACTCAAGTTGTCCCTTAACCTAACTCAAGTTGTCCCTTAACCTAACTCAAGTTGTCCCTTAACCTAACTCAAGTTGTCCCTTAACCTAACTCAAGTTGTCCCTTAACCTAACTCAAGTTGTCCCTTAACCTAACCCACGTTGTCCCTTAACCTAACCCACGTTGTCCCTTAACCTAACCCACGTTGTCCCTTAACCTAACCCACGTTGTCCCTTAACCTAACCCACGTTGTCCCTTAACCTAACCCACGTTGTCCCTTAACCTAACCCACGTTGTCCCTTAACCTAACCCACGTTGTCCCTTAACCTAACCCACGTTGTCCCTTAACCTAACCCACGTTGTCCCTTAACCTAACCCACGTTGTCCCTTAACCTAACCCACGTTGTCCCTTAACCTAACCCACGTTGTCCCTTTGCCTAACATAGTTCACTGCTCGGAATCTCTGGTGTCGTTGTTATCCTCATGTAGATGTCTTGCGAGTGTTGCTTACTTTCCACATATTCCCGCTATCCACTGTCAATTGTACTGCAATAGGACTATATCGGCCCCCCCCCCCCCCTCTGTCCCCCTCTTTGTGTCTCTGTCCTCTCAAGCTGGTCGGTCTGGCGTGTGAGTGTTAAATGAGCCTCGCAGCTGTTCAGTTGCATTCAGATGTCGACGCCCTCAGTGTACGTCGTGGTATGGTCTGTGTCCATTGTCCGCTGATGTCGTACGCGTAACCCACACGCTGTACCGATCATCGGTAGTTACGTACAGAGTGAAGTAGTGTGATACGTGTGACTGTACGCTGGCTGTGCCCAACGGTGTCGAATCTCAATTTCCATATGTTGTGCTCGATGCTACTTGTCTCGTCTCCCAATAACAGCTAGGTTGCACTGTGGTACGCCGTAGAGGCGTGTGGGAGGAACGTACGAACGCATTGTATGTCACCCTGGGTCGCTGGGGGTGGTGGTGCGGTGAGTCAGGTCAGGTCAGGTCAGGTCAGGTCAGCGTGAGCCGTCTGATGTAGTGACGCGTGTATTCCGACTTTGTCGTATTGCCTCACACAAAGTGCTACCCTGGTGGACCGCGTTCCATATCTGGGACATGCCGCAGATGCCGGTTGACAGTGGATCGCGGAAGGGACATCGCATACTTGCGCGGGCCACCTTCCACGTGTTCTCTTCTGCACATGTCGCAGTGTGTATGTGGTCTGATGTAGCGTGTCGTGACACATGACATCCTGGCATGCAAGAATTGTTGAATTCGCAAATGTAGGTGGACATCTACGTTTACTGCCCAAGATACGCAAATGAACTGGAAATCCGTTGTTGAGCGGTTGTTCACGCTGGAGGTGAATCTGTGATGGCGACGATCGGTACAGCTATTAACCGGTTGTTTCAGCGGTACCCGCCACATCCACACACGTGACTAGGCCCATGTGGGTATGAAGCGATACGCGGCGGTGGCTTGGTGGGACTGTTCCCGGCCGGTGAAGGGGGGCCGCCCGGCGTGTTGGCCGCGCGCTGCGTGGGCGCACGCGCAACAGCCGGCTGGTGGGGGGCGCCGAGTGGCAGGAGCGCCAGCCGACGGGCCCGGCAGGCGGCGCAGCTACGCTGCGGCGCACCCTGCACGCGGCGCCTGGCGGCCAAAGTTGGTTCAGCCGAGCCCGGTGCGAAGCGCGGTGGACATCTGCAGTGTGCTGGTCTGATTGAGGACTGTGTGCGTTGAGGATGCGCCGCCGCCTGGCACTCGGCGCCGCGACGCCGTCTGCTGCTCGGTCGCCCCAGCGGTTCTCGCAGGTGGTTTGTATCGCAGTTGTGCGGACGTGTTGGCGCGTGCGCTGTGCTGGGAGAGTTCGCTTCTGCACCCAAGTGGGGCTTTGCCCTTGTGTGGCGCTGGCGTTGGAGCTGCCGGTCACCATAGGTGGCGCGTGTTGTCTCCCGCCGGCAATGCCACGACAGCACGCTCCCGGGCCTCTGTCGGCAGCGGCAAGCTCAGTTGGGAGCAAGGGTGTTCGCACTAAAACCGTCTACTCGCCTAACTCCGGGCGATTGCGCCTCTCTCGAAACCGACCAAGTACCTAGGACGGCGCTGCGCGCCGCCGGGACCTGAGAGGGTTTCGAGGTGTATCGTGCAGGGGAGCTCGGCCTCCTCCTGTTTGCAGAATAATTGAGCGGACGCTTGCGTGTTCGCGCGGGCCCCCGGGACACACTCCCGGGCGGCCGGCTGCTCAGCTCTAGTTGACGCAGCTCCCTGGTTGATCCTGCCAGTAGTCATATGCTTGTCTCAAAGATTAAGCCATGCATGTCTCAGTACAAGCCGCATTAAGGTGAAACCGCGAATGGCTCATTAAATCAGTTATGGTTCCTTAGATCGTACCCACGTTACTTGGATAACTGTGGTAATTCTAGAGCTAATACATGCAAACAGAGTCCCGACCAGAGATGGAAGGGACGCTTTTATTAGATCAAAACCAATCGGATTGGCTTGTCTGGTCCGTTTGCCTTGGTGACTCTGAATAACTTTGGGCTGATCGCACGGTCCTCGTACCGGCGACGCATCTTTCAAATGTCTGCCTTATCAACTGTCGATGGTAGGTTCTGCGCCTACCATGGTTGTAACGGGTAACGGGGAATCAGGGTTCGATTCCGGAGAGGGAGCCTGAGAAACGGCTACCACATCCAAGGAAGGCAGCAGGCGCGCAAATTACCCACTCCCGGCACGGGGAGGTAGTGACGAAAAATAACGATACGGGACTCATCCGAGGCCCCGTAATCGGAATGAGTACACTTTAAATCCTTTAACGAGTATCTATTGGAGGGCAAGTCTGGTGCCAGCAGCCGCGGTAATTCCAGCTCCAATAGCGTATATTAAAGTTGTTGCGGTTAAAAAGCTCGTAGTTGGATTTGTGTCCCACGCTGTTGGTTCACCGCCCGTCGGTGTTTAACTGGCATGTATCGTGGGACGTCCTGCCGGTGGGGCGAGCCGAAGGGGTGCTTTCGCGTCCCGAGGCGGACCCCGTTTAAATCCTACCAGGGTGCTCTTTGTTGAGTGTCTCGGTGGGCCGGCACGTTTACTTTGAACAAATTAGAGTGCTTAAAGCAGGCAAGCCCGCCTGAATACTGTGTGCATGGAATAATGGAATAGGACCTCGGTTCTATTTTGTTGGTTTTCGGAACCCGAGGTAATGATTAATAGGGACAGGCGGGGGCATTCGTATTGCGACGTTAGAGGTGAAATTCTTGGATCGTCGCAAGACGAACAGAAGCGAAAGCATTTGCCAAGTATGTTTTCATTAATCAAGAACGAAAGTTAGAGGTTCGAAGGCGATCAGATACCGCCCTAGTTCTAACCATAAACGATGCCAGCCAGCGATCCGCCGCAGTTCCTCCGATGACTCGGCGGGCAGCCTCCGGGAAACCAAAGCTTTTGGGTTCCGGGGGAAGTATGGTTGCAAAGCTGAAACTTAAAGGAATTGACGGAAGGGCACCACCAGGAGTGGAGCCTGCGGCTTAATTTGACTCAACACGGGAAACCTCACCAGGCCCGGACACCGGAAGGATTGACAGATTGATAGCTCTTTCTTGATTCGGTGGGTGGTGGTGCATGGCCGTTCTTAGTTGGTGGAGCGATTTGTCTGGTTAATTCCGATAACGAACGAGACTCTAGCCTGCTAACTAGTCGCGTGACATCCTTCGTGCTGTCAGCGATTACTTTTCTTCTTAGAGGGACAGGCGGCTTCTAGCCGCACGAGATTGAGCAATAACAGGTCTGTGATGCCCTTAGATGTTCTGGGCCGCACGCGCGCTACACTGAAGGAATCAGCGTGTCTTCCTAGGCCGAAAGGTCGGGGTAACCCGCTGAACCTCCTTCGTGCTAGGGATTGGGGCTTGCAATTGTTCCCCATGAACGAGGAATTCCCAGTAAGCGCGAGTCATAAGCTCGCGTTGATTACGTCCCTGCCCTTTGTACACACCGCCCGTCGCTACTACCGATTGAATGATTTAGTGAGGTCTTCGGACTGGTACGCGGCATCGACTCTGTCGTTGCCGATGCTACCGGAAAGATGACCAAACTTGATCATTTAGAGGAAGTAAAAGTCGTAACAAGGTTTCCGTAGGTGAACCTGCGGAAGGATCATTACCGACTAGACTGCATGTCTTTCGATGTGCGTGTCGTGTCGCGCAACACGCTACCTGTACGGCAGTGGCCGTGCGCCGCGTGCGGAACCACGCGTGCCTCTCAAAACTAGCGGAAGTGTTGTTGTTGTTGTGTGGTACGAGCGCTGAAGCTCTGGAGCGGCTGGCCTGCGGTACCTGGCGCCTGGCGCCGGTTTTGAATGACGTTCGCCCGAGTGCCTGTCCGCTCCGGTGTGGAGCCGTACGACGCCCATCGGCTGTGAG
>NW_026062277.1:145000-150000 GCF_023897955.1 Schistocerca gregaria
TAACCTAACCCACGTTGTCCCTTAACCTAACCCACGTTGTCCCTTAACCTAACCCACGTTGTCCCTTAACCTAACCCACGTTGTCCCTTAACCTAACCCACGTTGTCCCTTAACCTAACCCACGTTGTCCCTTAACCTAACCCACGTTGTCCCTTAACCTAACCCACGTTGTCCCTTAACCTAACCCACGTTGTCCCTTAACCTAACCCACGTTGTCCCTTAACCTAACCCACGTTGTCCCTTAACCTAACCCACGTTGTCCCTTAACCTAACCCACGTTGTCCCTTAACCTAACCCACGTTGTCCCTTAACCTAACCCACGTTGTCCCTTTGCCTAACATAGTTCACTGCTCGGAATCTCTGGTGTCGTTGTTATCCTCATGTAGATGTCTTGCGAGTGTTGCTTACTTTCCACATATTCCCGCTATCCACTGTCAATTGTACTGCAATAGGACTATATCGGCCCCCCCCCCCCCTCTGTCCCCCTCTTTGTGTCTCTGTCCTCTCAAGCTGGTCGGTCTGGCGTGTGAGTGTTAAATGAGCCTCGCAGCTGTTCAGTTGCATTCAGATGTCGACGCCCTCAGTGTACGTCGTGGTATGGTCTGTGTCCATTGTCCGCTGATGTCGTACGCGTAACCCACACGCTGTACCGATCATCGGTAGTTACGTACAGAGTGAAGTAGTGTGATACGTGTGACTGTACGCTGGCTGTGCCCAACGGTGTCGAATCTCAATTTCCATATGTTGTGCTCGATGCTACTTGTCTCGTCTCCCAATAACAGCTAGGTTGCACTGTGGTACGCCGTAGAGGCGTGTGGGAGGAACGTACGAACGCATTGTATGTCACCCTGGGTCGCTGGGGGTGGTGGTGCGGTGAGTCAGGTCAGGTCAGGTCAGGTCAGGTCAGCGTGAGCCGTCTGATGTAGTGACGCGTGTATTCCGACTTTGTCGTATTGCCTCACACAAAGTGCTACCCTGGTGGACCGCGTTCCATATCTGGGACATGCCGCAGATGCCGGTTGACAGTGGATCGCGGAAGGGACATCGCATACTTGCGCGGGCCACCTTCCACGTGTTCTCTTCTGCACATGTCGCAGTGTGTATGTGGTCTGATGTAGCGTGTCGTGACACATGACATCCTGGCATGCAAGAATTGTTGAATTCGCAAATGTAGGTGGACATCTACGTTTACTGCCCAAGATACGCAAATGAACTGGAAATCCGTTGTTGAGCGGTTGTTCACGCTGGAGGTGAATCTGTGATGGCGACGATCGGTACAGCTATTAACCGGTTGTTTCAGCGGTACCCGCCACATCCACACACGTGACTAGGCCCATGTGGGTATGAAGCGATACGCGGCGGTGGCTTGGTGGGACTGTTCCCGGCCGGTGAAGGGGGGCCGCCCGGCGTGTTGGCCGCGCGCTGCGTGGGCGCACGCGCAACAGCCGGCTGGTGGGGGGCGCCGAGTGGCAGGAGCGCCAGCCGACGGGCCCGGCAGGCGGCGCAGCTACGCTGCGGCGCACCCTGCACGCGGCGCCTGGCGGCCAAAGTTGGTTCAGCCGAGCCCGGTGCGAAGCGCGGTGGACATCTGCAGTGTGCTGGTCTGATTGAGGACTGTGTGCGTTGAGGATGCGCCGCCGCCTGGCACTCGGCGCCGCGACGCCGTCTGCTGCTCGGTCGCCCCAGCGGTTCTCGCAGGTGGTTTGTATCGCAGTTGTGCGGACGTATTGGCGCGTGCGCTGTGCTGGGAGAGTTCGCTTCTGCACCCAAGTGGGGCTTTGCCCTTGTGTGGCGCTGGCGTTGGAGCTGCCGGTCACCATAGGTGGCGCGTGTTGTCTCCCGCCGGCAATGCCACGACAGCACGCTCCCGGGCCTCTGTCGGCAGCGGCAAGCTCAGTTGGGAGCAAGGGTGTTCGCACTAAAACCGTCTACTCGCCTAACTCCGGGCGATTGCGCCTCTCTCGAAACCGACCAAGTACCTAGGACGGCGCTGCGCGCCGCCGGGACCTGAGAGGGTTTCGAGGTGTATCGTGCAGGGGAGCTCGGCCTCCTCCTGTTTGCAGAATAATTGAGCGGACGCTTGCGTGTTCGCGCGGGCCCCCGGGACACACTCCCGGGCGGCCGGCTGCTCAGCTCTAGTTGACGCAGCTCCCTGGTTGATCCTGCCAGTAGTCATATGCTTGTCTCAAAGATTAAGCCATGCATGTCTCAGTACAAGCCGCATTAAGGTGAAACCGCGAATGGCTCATTAAATCAGTTATGGTTCCTTAGATCGTACCCACGTTACTTGGATAACTGTGGTAATTCTAGAGCTAATACATGCAAACAGAGTCCCGACCAGAGATGGAAGGGACGCTTTTATTAGATCAAAACCAATCGGATTGGCTTGTCTGGTCCGTTTGCCTTGGTGACTCTGAATAACTTTGGGCTGATCGCACGGTCCTCGTACCGGCGACGCATCTTTCAAATGTCTGCCTTATCAACTGTCGATGGTAGGTTCTGCGCCTACCATGGTTGTAACGGGTAACGGGGAATCAGGGTTCGATTCCGGAGAGGGAGCCTGAGAAACGGCTACCACATCCAAGGAAGGCAGCAGGCGCGCAAATTACCCACTCCCGGCACGGGGAGGTAGTGACGAAAAATAACGATACGGGACTCATCCGAGGCCCCGTAATCGGAATGAGTACACTTTAAATCCTTTAACGAGTATCTATTGGAGGGCAAGTCTGGTGCCAGCAGCCGCGGTAATTCCAGCTCCAATAGCGTATATTAAAGTTGTTGCGGTTAAAAAGCTCGTAGTTGGATTTGTGTCCCACGCTGTTGGTTCACCGCCCGTCGGTGTTTAACTGGCATGTATCGTGGGACGTCCTGCCGGTGGGGCGAGCCGAAGGGGTGCTTTCGCGTCCCGAGGCGGACCCCGTTTAAATCCTACCAGGGTGCTCTTTGTTGAGTGTCTCGGTGGGCCGGCACGTTTACTTTGAACAAATTAGAGTGCTTAAAGCAGGCAAGCCCGCCTGAATACTGTGTGCATGGAATAATGGAATAGGACCTCGGTTCTATTTTGTTGGTTTTCGGAACCCGAGGTAATGATTAATAGGGACAGGCGGGGGCATTCGTATTGCGACGTTAGAGGTGAAATTCTTGGATCGTCGCAAGACGAACAGAAGCGAAAGCATTTGCCAAGTATGTTTTCATTAATCAAGAACGAAAGTTAGAGGTTCGAAGGCGATCAGATACCGCCCTAGTTCTAACCATAAACGATGCCAGCCAGCGATCCGCCGCAGTTCCTCCGATGACTCGGCGGGCAGCCTCCGGGAAACCAAAGCTTTTGGGTTCCGGGGGAAGTATGGTTGCAAAGCTGAAACTTAAAGGAATTGACGGAAGGGCACCACCAGGAGTGGAGCCTGCGGCTTAATTTGACTCAACACGGGAAACCTCACCAGGCCCGGACACCGGAAGGATTGACAGATTGATAGCTCTTTCTTGATTCGGTGGGTGGTGGTGCATGGCCGTTCTTAGTTGGTGGAGCGATTTGTCTGGTTAATTCCGATAACGAACGAGACTCTAGCCTGCTAACTAGTCGCGTGACATCCTTCGTGCTGTCAGCGATTACTTTTCTTCTTAGAGGGACAGGCGGCTTCTAGCCGCACGAGATTGAGCAATAACAGGTCTGTGATGCCCTTAGATGTTCTGGGCCGCACGCGCGCTACACTGAAGGAATCAGCGTGTCTTCCTAGGCCGAAAGGTCGGGGTAACCCGCTGAACCTCCTTCGTGCTAGGGATTGGGGCTTGCAATTGTTCCCCATGAACGAGGAATTCCCAGTAAGCGCGAGTCATAAGCTCGCGTTGATTACGTCCCTGCCCTTTGTACACACCGCCCGTCGCTACTACCGATTGAATGATTTAGTGAGGTCTTCGGACTGGTACGCGGCATCGACTCTGTCGTTGCCGATGCTACCGGAAAGATGACCAAACTTGATCATTTAGAGGAAGTAAAAGTCGTAACAAGGTTTCCGTAGGTGAACCTGCGGAAGGATCATTACCGACTAGACTGCATGTCTTTCGATGTGCGTGTCGTGTCGCGCAACACGCTACCTGTACGGCAGTGGCCGTGCGCCGCGTGCGGAACCACGCGTGCCTCTCAAAACTAGCGGAAGTGTTGTTGTTGTTGTGTGGTACGAGCGCTGAAGCTCTGGAGCGGCTGGCCTGCGGTACCTGGCGCCTGGCGCCGGTTTTGAATGACGTTCGCCCGAGTGCCTGTCCGCTCCGGTGTGGAGCCGTACGACGCCCATCGGCTGTGAGGCCGTTGGACACAAAAAAAATAGTGGAACAGGGGCCGTCAGACGCCTCAGTCCCGCAAATGCTACTGTCTTGAAAGAGACAGTGGGAGACTGAAAAGGAAAAGATCACCCAGGACGGTGGATCACTCGGCTCGTGGGTCGATGAAGAACGCAGCAAATTGCGCGTCGACATGTGAACTGCAGGACACATGAACATCGACGTTTCGAACGCACATTGCGGTCCATGGATTCCGTTCCCGGGCCACGTCTGGCTGAGGGTCGGCTACGTATACTGAAGCGCGCGGCGTTTGTCCCGCTTCGGAGACGTGGGAGTGTCGTGGTCGCCTGTGTGGCCGGCCGCGTCTCCTTAAACGTGCGATGCGCGCCCGTCGCCTGGCGGTTCGCATACCGGTACTTTCTCGGTAGCGTGCACAGCCGGCTGGCGGTGTGGCGTGCGACACCTCGTACAACGACCTCAGAGCAGGCGAGACTACCCGCTGAATTTAAGCATATTACTAAGCGGAGGAAAAGAAACTAACAAGGATTCCCCCAGTAGCGGCGAGCGAACAGGGAAGAGTCCAGCACCGAACCCCGCAGGCTGCCGCCTGTCGTGGCATGTGGTGTTTGGGAGGGTCCACTACCCCGACGCCTCGCGCCGAGCCCAAGTCCAACTTGAATGAGGCCACGGCCCGTAGAGGGTGCCAGGCCCGTAGCGGCCGG
>NW_026062277.1:155000-162500 GCF_023897955.1 Schistocerca gregaria
CAGTAAGTTCGTCGTGGGCGCTGGCCGGCAGGCCGCGAGACCTGACGCCCGGCGGCAAAGAGTGCTCCTCTGAGGATATAGATGTTCCGTTCCGCCGCACAATGGTGACGGTGACCGCTGCCTGCGGTGGCAACGCTGGGCACAGTCGATACTCGCCGTGTGGTGGAAGGTAAACATTATGCGGTACATCAGTACTTTCCTAATAGTTCGGTCGTCTCACGGCACTGCTTAGTAAATGATGCAAGGCCACATATAGATGATTTATGCGAATGTCCCTATACGTGCTGTAAGACTGGGCACACAACGTGAATCGCACGTCAGCCAGACACTCGAACATGCACCACTCTCGGCCTGCAACGGAGACACACAATACGTAAACATCTGGAATGCGACAATGTCGAGTGCATCCTCTCTGCGACATTGCACCGTCGACACTATGATAACCAGAGCAGTAGGTCCACCTATAAAAGCACAATACCCCACTCCTCCGACAACTACCATTGCTCAGATAAACCAACACACATCCTACACAGAGGGGCACCAAATATCACCCCCCGCCCTCGTGTTATACCACATGAAAAATTGCAGAAGTGAGAGACACAGACCCGCCAGCCTCTTGCTACAAGCATCGAACCGACGTGACGTATCTGACGGTGACTCAGGCATCCGCGTACTGCCACCACTATCCACCCCCCCCCCTCTCTCTCTCTTCCCCCTTTCCCACAATACCAAATTTAACCAACTTTATTGCTTAACCTAACTGTGGCTGTACCAGATTATCGCTTAACCTAACTGTGGCTGTACCAGATTATCGCTTAACCTAACTGTGGCTGTACCAGATTATCGCTTAACCTAACTGTGGCTGTACCAGATTATCGCTTAACCTAACTGTGGCTGTACCAGATTATCGCTTAACCTAACTGTGGCTGTACCAGATTATCGCTTAACCTAACTGTGGCTGTACCAGATTATCGCTTAACCTAACTGTGGCTGTACCAGATTATCGCTTAACCTAACTGTGGCTGTACCAGATTATCGCTTAACCTAACTGTGGCTGTACCAGATCATCGCTTAACCTAACTGTGGCTGTACCAGATCATCGCTTAACCTAACTGTGGCTGTACCAGATTATCGCTTAACCTAACTCAATTTGTCCCTTAACCTAACTCAATTTGTCCCTTAACCTAACTCAAGTTGTCCCTTAACCTAACTCAAGTTGTCCCTTAACCTAACTCAAGTTGTCCCTTAACCTAACTCAAGTTGTCCCTTAACCTAACTCAAGTTGTCCCTTAACCTAACTCAAGTTGTCCCTTAACCTAACTCAAGTTGTCCCTTAACCTAACTCAAGTTGTCCCTTAACCTAACTCAAGTTGTCCCTTAACCTAACTCAAGTTGTCCCTTAACCTAACTCAAGTTGTCCCTTAACCTAACTCAAGTTGTCCCTTAACCTAACTCAAGTTGTCCCTTAACCTAACTCAAGTTGTCCCTTAACCTAACTCAAGTTGTCCCTTAACCTAACTCAAGTTGTCCCTTAACCTAACTCAAGTTGTCCCTTAACCTAACTCAAGTTGTCCCTTAACCTAACTCAAGTTGTCCCTTAACCTAACTCAAGTTGTCCCTTAACCTAACTCAAGTTGTCCCTTAACCTAACCCACGTTGTCCCTTAACCTAACCCACGTTGTCCCTTAACCTAACCCACGTTGTCCCTTAACCTAACCCACGTTGTCCCTTAACCTAACCCACGTTGTCCCTTAACCTAACCCACGTTGTCCCTTAACCTAACCCACGTTGTCCCTTAACCTAACCCACGTTGTCCCTTAACCTAACCCACGTTGTCCCTTAACCTAACCCACGTTGTCCCTTAACCTAACCCACGTTGTCCCTTAACCTAACCCACGTTGTCCCTTAACCTAACCCACGTTGTCCCTTAACCTAACCCACGTTGTCCCTTAACCTAACCCACGTTGTCCCTTAACCTAACCCACGTTGTCCCTTTGCCTAACATAGTTCACTGCTCGGAATCTCTGGTGTCGTTGTTATCCTCATGTAGATGTCTTGCGAGTGTTGCTTACTTTCTACATATTCCCGCTATCCACTGTCAATTGTACTGCAATAGGACTATATCGGCCCCCCCCCCTCTGTCCCCCTCTTTGTGTCTCTGTCCTCTCAAGCTGGTCGGTCTGGCGTGTGAGTGTTAAATGAGCCTCGCAGCTGTTCAGTTGCATTCAGATGTCGACGCCCTCAGTGTACGTCGTGGTATGGTCTGTGTCCATTGTCCGCTGATGTCGTACGCGTAACCCACACGCTGTACCGATCATCGGTAGTTACGTACAGAGTGAAGTAGTGTGATACGTGTGACTGTACGCTGGCTGTGCCCAACGGTGTCGAATCTCAATTTCCATATGTTGTGCTCGATGCTACTTGTCTCGTCTCCCAATAACAGCTAGGTTGCACTGTGGTACGCCGTAGAGGCGTGTGGGAGGAACGTACGAACGCATTGTATGTCACCCTGGGTCGCTGGGGGTGGTGGTGCGGTGAGTCAGGTCAGGTCAGGTCAGGTCAGGTCAGCGTGAGCCGTCTGATGTAGTGACGCGTGTATTCCGACTTTGTCGTATTGCCTCACACAAAGTGCTACCCTGGTGGACCGCGTTCCATATCTGGGACATGCCGCAGATGCCGGTTGACAGTGGATCGCGGAAGGGACATCGCATACTTGCGCGGGCCACCTTCCACGTGTTCTCTTCTGCACATGTCGCAGTGTGTATGTGGTCTGATGTAGCGTGTCGTGACACATGACATCCTGGCATGCAAGAATTGTTGAATTCGCAAATGTAGGTGGACATCTACGTTTACTGCCCAAGATACGCAAATGAACTGGAAATCCGTTGTTGAGCGGTTGTTCACGCTGGAGGTGAATCTGTGATGGCGACGATCGGTACAGCTATTAACCGGTTGTTTCAGCGGTACCCGCCACATCCACACACGTGACTAGGCCCATGTGGGTATGAAGCGATACGCGGCGGTGGCTTGGTGGGACTGTTCCCGGCCGGTGAAGGGGGGCCGCCCGGCGTGTTGGCCGCGCGCTGCGTGGGCGCACGCGCAACAGCCGGCTGGTGGGGGGCGCCGAGTGGCAGGAGCGCCAGCCGACGGGCCCGGCAGGCGGCGCAGCTACGCTGCGGCGCACCCTGCACGCGGCGCCTGGCGGCCAAAGTTGGTTCAGCCGAGCCTGGTGCGAAGCGCGGTGGACATCTGCAGTGTGCTGGTCTGATTGAGGACTGTGTGCGTTGAGGATGCGCCGCCGCCTGGCACTCGGCGCCGCGACGCCGTCTGCTGCTCGGTCGCCCCAGCGGTTCTCGCAGGTGGTTTGTATCGCAGTTGTGCGGACGTGTTGGCGCGTGCGCTGTGCTGGGAGAGTTCGCTTCTGCACCCAAGTGGGGCTTTGCCCTTGTGTGGCGCTGGCGTTGGAGCTGCCGGTCACCATAGGTGGCGCGTGTTGTCTCCCGCCGGCAATGCCACGACAGCACGCTCCCGGGCCTCTGTCGGCAGCGGCAAGCTCAGTTGGGAGCAAGGGTGTTCGCACTAAAACCGTCTACTCGCCTAACTCCGGGCGATTGCGCCTCTCTCGAAACCGACCAAGTACCTAGGACGGCGCTGCGCGCCGCCGGGACCTGAGAGGGTTTCGAGGTGTATCGTGCAGGGGAGCTCGGCCTCCTCCTGTTTGCAGAATAATTGAGCGGACGCTTGCGTGTTCGCGCGGGCCCCCGGGACACACTCCCGGGCGGCCGGCTGCTCAGCTCTAGTTGACGCAGCTCCCTGGTTGATCCTGCCAGTAGTCATATGCTTGTCTCAAAGATTAAGCCATGCATGTCTCAGTACAAGCCGCATTAAGGTGAAACCGCGAATGGCTCATTAAATCAGTTATGGTTCCTTAGATCGTACCCACGTTACTTGGATAACTGTGGTAATTCTAGAGCTAATACATGCAAACAGAGTCCCGACCAGAGATGGAAGGGACGCTTTTATTAGATCAAAACCAATCGGATTGGCTTGTCTGGTCCGTTTGCCTTGGTGACTCTGAATAACTTTGGGCTGATCGCACGGTCCTCGTACCGGCGACGCATCTTTCAAATGTCTGCCTTATCAACTGTCGATGGTAGGTTCTGCGCCTACCATGGTTGTAACGGGTAACGGGGAATCAGGGTTCGATTCCGGAGAGGGAGCCTGAGAAACGGCTACCACATCCAAGGAAGGCAGCAGGCGCGCAAATTACCCACTCCCGGCACGGGGAGGTAGTGACGAAAAATAACGATACGGGACTCATCCGAGGCCCCGTAATCGGAATGAGTACACTTTAAATCCTTTAACGAGTATCTATTGGAGGGCAAGTCTGGTGCCAGCAGCCGCGGTAATTCCAGCTCCAATAGCGTATATTAAAGTTGTTGCGGTTAAAAAGCTCGTAGTTGGATTTGTGTCCCACGCTGTTGGTTCACCGCCCGTCGGTGTTTAACTGGCATGTATCGTGGGACGTCCTGCCGGTGGGGCGAGCCGAAGGGGTGCTTTCGCGTCCCGAGGCGGACCCCGTTTAAATCCTACCAGGGTGCTCTTTGTTGAGTGTCTCGGTGGGCCGGCACGTTTACTTTGAACAAATTAGAGTGCTTAAAGCAGGCAAGCCCGCCTGAATACTGTGTGCATGGAATAATGGAATAGGACCTCGGTTCTATTTTGTTGGTTTTCGGAACCCGAGGTAATGATTAATAGGGACAGGCGGGGGCATTCGTATTGCGACGTTAGAGGTGAAATTCTTGGATCGTCGCAAGACGAACAGAAGCGAAAGCATTTGCCAAGTATGTTTTCATTAATCAAGAACGAAAGTTAGAGGTTCGAAGGCGATCAGATACCGCCCTAGTTCTAACCATAAACGATGCCAGCCAGCGATCCGCCGCAGTTCCTCCGATGACTCGGCGGGCAGCCTCCGGGAAACCAAAGCTTTTGGGTTCCGGGGGAAGTATGGTTGCAAAGCTGAAACTTAAAGGAATTGACGGAAGGGCACCACCAGGAGTGGAGCCTGCGGCTTAATTTGACTCAACACGGGAAACCTCACCAGGCCCGGACACCGGAAGGATTGACAGATTGATAGCTCTTTCTTGATTCGGTGGGTGGTGGTGCATGGCCGTTCTTAGTTGGTGGAGCGATTTGTCTGGTTAATTCCGATAACGAACGAGACTCTAGCCTGCTAACTAGTCGCGTGACATCCTTCGTGCTGTCAGCGATTACTTTTCTTCTTAGAGGGACAGGCGGCTTCTAGCCGCACGAGATTGAGCAATAACAGGTCTGTGATGCCCTTAGATGTTCTGGGCCGCACGCGCGCTACACTGAAGGAATCAGCGTGTCTTCCTAGGCCGAAAGGTCGGGGTAACCCGCTGAACCTCCTTCGTGCTAGGGATTGGGGCTTGCAATTGTTCCCCATGAACGAGGAATTCCCAGTAAGCGCGAGTCATAAGCTCGCGTTGATTACGTCCCTGCCCTTTGTACACACCGCCCGTCGCTACTACCGATTGAATGATTTAGTGAGGTCTTCGGACTGGTACGCGGCATCGACTCTGTCGTTGCCGATGCTACCGGAAAGATGACCAAACTTGATCATTTAGAGGAAGTAAAAGTCGTAACAAGGTTTCCGTAGGTGAACCTGCGGAAGGATCATTACCGACTAGACTGCATGTCTTTCGATGTGCGTGTCGTGTCGCGCAACACGCTACCTGTACGGCAGTGGCCGTGCGCCGCGTGCGGAACCACGCGTGCCTCTCAAAACTAGCGGAAGTGTTGTTGTTGTTGTGTGGTACGAGCGCTGAAGCTCTGGAGCGGCTGGCCTGCGGTACCTGGCGCCTGGCGCCGGTTTTGAATGACGTTCGCCCGAGTGCCTGTCCGCTCCGGTGTGGAGCCGTAC
Organism: Schistocerca gregaria; assembly: GCF_023897955.1. Taxonomy (NCBI): domain Eukaryota; kingdom Metazoa; phylum Arthropoda; class Insecta; order Orthoptera; family Acrididae; genus Schistocerca; species Schistocerca gregaria. Next base: position 160,945 of record NW_026062277.1, read on the forward strand.
GACGCCCATCGGCTGTGAGGCCGTTGGACACAAAAAAAATAGTGGAACAGGGGCCGTCAGACGCCTCAGTCCCGCAAATGCTACTGTCTTGAAAGAGACAGTGGGAGACTGAAAAGGAAAAGATCACCCAGGACGGTGGATCACTCGGCTCGTGGGACGATGAAGAACGCAGCAAATTGCGCGTCGACATGTGAACTGCAGGACACATGAACATCGACGTTTCGAACGCACATTGCGGTCCATGGATTCCGTTCCCGGGCCACGTCTGGCTGAGGGTCGGCTACGTATACTGAAGCGCGCGGCGTTTGTCCCGCTTCGGAGACGTGGGAGTGTCGTGGTCGCCTGTGTGGCCGGCCGCGTCTCCTTAAACGTGCGATGCGCGCCCGTCGCCTGGCGGTTCGCATACCGGTACTTTCTCGGTAGCGTGCACAGCCGGCTGGCGGTGTGGCGTGCGACACCTCGTACAACGACCTCAGAGCAGGCGAGACTACCCGCTGAATTTAAGCATATTACTAAGCGGAGGAAAAGAAACTAACAAGGATTCCCCCAGTAGCGGCGAGCGAACAGGGAAGAGTCCAGCACCGAACCCCGCAGGCTGCCGCCTGTCGTGGCATGTGGTGTTTGGGAGGGTCCACTACCCCGACGCCTCGCGCCGAGCCCAAGTCCAACTTGAATGAGGCCATGGCCCGTAGAGGGTGCCAGGCCCGTAGCGGCCGGTGCGAGCGTCGGCGGGACCTCTCCTTCGAGTCGGGTTGCTTGAGAGTGCAGCTCCAAGTGGGTGGTAAACTCCATCTGAGACTAAATATGACCACGAGACCGATAGCGAACAAGTACCGTGAGGGAAAGTTGAAAAGAACTTTGAAGAGAGAGTTCAAAAGTACGTGAAACCGTTCTGGGGTAAACGTGAGAAGTCCGAAAGGTCGAACGGGTGAGATTCACGCCCATCCGGCCACTGGCCCCCGCCCTCGGCAGATGGGGCCGGCCGCCCGCGCGGAGCAATCCGCGGCGGGGTCGTGTCCGGTTGCCTTTCCACTCGCCGCGGGGTGGGGCCGTTCCGGTGTGCGGTGGGCCGCACTTCTCCCCTAGTAGGACGTCGCGACCCGCTGGGTGCCGGCCTACGGCCCGGGTGCGCAGCCTGTCCTTCCGCGGGCCTCGGTTCGCGTCTGTTGGGCAGAGCCCCGGTGTCCTGGCTGGCTGCTCGGCGGTATATCTGGAGGAGTCGATTCGCCCCTTTGGGCGCTCGGGCTCCCGGCAAGCGCGCGCGGTTCTTCCCGGATGACGGACCTACCTGGCCCGGCCCCGGACCCGCGCCGCTGTTGGCTCGGGATGCTCTCGGGCGGAATAATCGCTCCCGTCAGCGGCGCTTCAGCTTTGGACAATTTCACGACCCGTCTTGAAACACGGACCAAGGAGTCTAACATGTGCGCGAGTCATTGGGCTGTACGAAACCTAAAGGCGTAATGAAAGTGAAGGTCTCGCCTTGCGCGGGCCGAGGGAGGATGGGGCTTCCCCGCCCTTCACGGGGCGGCGGCCTCCGCACTCCCGGGGCGTCTCGT
>NW_026062277.1:167500-172500 GCF_023897955.1 Schistocerca gregaria
TTATCGCTTAACCTAACTGTGGCTGTACCAGATTATCGCTTAACCTAACTGTGGCTGTACCAGATTATCGCTTAACCTAACTGTGGCTGTACCAGATTATCGCTTAACCTAACTGTGGCTGTACCAGATTATCGCTTAACCTAACTGTGGCTGTACCAGATTATCGCTTAACCTAACTGTGGCTGTACCAGATTATCGCTTAACCTAACTGTGGCTGTACCAGATCATCGCTTAACCTAACTGTGGCTGTACCAGATCATCGCTTAACCTAACTGTGGCTGTACCAGATTATCGCTTAACCTAACTCAATTTGTCCCTTAACCTAACTCAATTTGTCCCTTAACCTAACTCAAGTTGTCCCTTAACCTAACTCAAGTTGTCCCTTAACCTAACTCAAGTTGTCCCTTAACCTAACTCAAGTTGTCCCTTAACCTAACTCAAGTTGTCCCTTAACCTAACTCAAGTTGTCCCTTAACCTAACTCAAGTTGTCCCTTAACCTAACTCAAGTTGTCCCTTAACCTAACTCAAGTTGTCCCTTAACCTAACTCAAGTTGTCCCTTAACCTAACTCAAGTTGTCCCTTAACCTAACTCAAGTTGTCCCTTAACCTAACTCAAGTTGTCCCTTAACCTAACTCAAGTTGTCCCTTAACCTAACTCAAGTTGTCCCTTAACCTAACTCAAGTTGTCCCTTAACCTAACTCAAGTTGTCCCTTAACCTAACTCAAGTTGTCCCTTAACCTAACTCAAGTTGTCCCTTAACCTAACCCACGTTGTCCCTTAACCTAACCCACGTTGTCCCTTAACCTAACCCACGTTGTCCCTTAACCTAACCCACGTTGTCCCTTAACCTAACCCACGTTGTCCCTTAACCTAACCCACGTTGTCCCTTAACCTAACCCACGTTGTCCCTTAACCTAACCCACGTTGTCCCTTAACCTAACCCACGTTGTCCCTTAACCTAACCCACGTTGTCCCTTAACCTAACCCACGTTGTCCCTTAACCTAACCCACGTTGTCCCTTAACCTAACCCACGTTGTCCCTTTGCCTAACATAGTTCACTGCTCGGAATCTCTGGTGTCGTTGTTATCCTCATGTAGATGTCTTGCGAGTGTTGCTTACTTTCCACATATTCCCGCTATCCACTGTCAATTGTACTGCAATAGGACTATATCGGCCCCCCCCCCCTCTGTCCCCCTCTTTGTGTCTCTGTCCTCTCAAGCTGGTCGGTCTGGCGTGTGAGTGTTAAATGAGCCTCGCAGCTGTTCAGTTGCATTCAGATGTCGACGCCCTCAGTGTACGTCGTGGTATGGTCTGTGTCCATTGTCCGCTGATGTCGTACGCGTAACCCACACGCTGTACCGATCATCGGTAGTTACGTACAGAGTGAAGTAGTGTGATACGTGTGACTGTACGCTGGCTGTGCCCAACGGTGTCGAATCTCAATTTCCATATGTTGTGCTCGATGCTACTTGTCTCGTCTCCCAATAACAGCTAGGTTGCACTGTGGTACGCCGTAGAGGCGTGTGGGAGGAACGTACGAACGCATTGTATGTCACCCTGGGTCGCTGGGGGTGGTGGTGCGGTGAGTCAGGTCAGGTCAGGTCAGGTCAGGTCAGCGTGAGCCGTCTGATGTAGTGACGCGTGTATTCCGACTTTGTCGTATTGCCTCACACAAAGTGCTACCCTGGTGGACCGCGTTCCATATCTGGGACATGCCGCAGATGCCGGTTGACAGTGGATCGCGGAAGGGACATCGCATACTTGCGCGGGCCACCTTCCACGTGTTCTCTTCTGCACATGTCGCAGTGTGTATGTGGTCTGATGTAGCGTGTCGTGACACATGACATCCTGGCATGCAAGAATTGTTGAATTCGCAAATGTAGGTGGACATCTACGTTTACTGCCCAAGATACGCAAATGAACTGGAAATCCGTTGTTGAGCGGTTGTTCACGCTGGAGGTGAATCTGTGATGGCGACGATCGGTACAGCTATTAACCGGTTGTTTCAGCGGTACCCGCCACATCCACACACGTGACTAGGCCCATGTGGGTATGAAGCGATACGCGGCGGTGGCTTGGTGGGACTGTTCCCGGCCGGTGAAGGGGGGCCGCCCGGCGTGTTGGCCGCGCGCTGCGTGGGCGCACGCGCAACAGCCGGCTGGTGGGGGGCGCCGAGTGGCAGGAGCGCCAGCCGACGGGCCCGGCAGGCGGCGCAGCTACGCTGCGGCGCACCCTGCACGCGGCGCCTGGCGGCCAAAGTTGGTTCAGCCGAGCCCGGTGCGAAGCGCGGTGGACATCTGCAGTGTGCTGGTCTGATTGAGGACTGTGTGCGTTGAGGATGCGCCGCCGCCTGGCACTCGGCGCCGCGACGCCGTCTGCTGCTCGGTCGCCCCAGCGGTTCTCGCAGGTGGTTTGTATCGCAGTTGTGCGGACGTGTTGGCGCGTGCGCTGTGCTGGGAGAGTTCGCTTCTGCACCCAAGTGGGGCTTTGCCCTTGTGTGGCGCTGGCGTTGGAGCTGCCGGTCACCATAGGTGGCGCGTGTTGTCTCCCGCCGGCAATGCCACGACAGCACGCTCCCGGGCCTCTGTCGGCAGCGGCAAGCTCAGTTGGGAGCAAGGGTGTTCGCACTAAAACCGTCTACTCGCCTAACTCCGGGCGATTGCGCCTCTCTCGAAACCGACCAAGTACCTAGGACGGCGCTGCGCGCCGCCGGGACCTGAGAGGGTTTCGAGGTGTATCGTGCAGGGGAGCTCGGCCTCCTCCTGTTTGCAGAATAATTGAGCGGACGCTTGCGTGTTCGCGCGGGCCCCCGGGACACACTCCCGGGCGGCCGGCTGCTCAGCTCTAGTTGACGCAGCTCCCTGGTTGATCCTGCCAGTAGTCATATGCTTGTCTCAAAGATTAAGCCATGCATGTCTCAGTACAAGCCGCATTAAGGTGAAACCGCGAATGGCTCATTAAATCAGTTATGGTTCCTTAGATCGTACCCACGTTACTTGGATAACTGTGGTAATTCTAGAGCTAATACATGCAAACAGAGTCCCGACCAGAGATGGAAGGGACGCTTTTATTAGATCAAAACCAATCGGATTGGCTTGTCTGGTCCGTTTGCCTTGGTGACTCTGAATAACTTTGGGCTGATCGCACGGTCCTCGTACCGGCGACGCATCTTTCAAATGTCTGCCTTATCAACTGTCGATGGTAGGTTCTGCGCCTACCATGGTTGTAACGGGTAACGGGGAATCAGGGTTCGATTCCGGAGAGGGAGCCTGAGAAACGGCTACCACATCCAAGGAAGGCAGCAGGCGCGCAAATTACCCACTCCCGGCACGGGGAGGTAGTGACGAAAAATAACGATACGGGACTCATCCGAGGCCCCGTAATCGGAATGAGTACACTTTAAATCCTTTAACGAGTATCTATTGGAGGGCAAGTCTGGTGCCAGCAGCCGCGGTAATTCCAGCTCCAATAGCGTATATTAAAGTTGTTGCGGTTAAAAAGCTCGTAGTTGGATTTGTGTCCCACGCTGTTGGTTCACCGCCCGTCGGTGTTTAACTGGCATGTATCGTGGGACGTCCTGCCGGTGGGGCGAGCCGAAGGGGTGCTTTCGCGTCCCGAGGCGGACCCCGTTTAAATCCTACCAGGGTGCTCTTTGTTGAGTGTCTCGGTGGGCCGGCACGTTTACTTTGAACAAATTAGAGTGCTTAAAGCAGGCAAGCCCGCCTGAATACTGTGTGCATGGAATAATGGAATAGGACCTCGGTTCTATTTTGTTGGTTTTCGGAACCCGAGGTAATGATTAATAGGGACAGGCGGGGGCATTCGTATTGCGACGTTAGAGGTGAAATTCTTGGATCGTCGCAAGACGAACAGAAGCGAAAGCATTTGCCAAGTATGTTTTCATTAATCAAGAACGAAAGTTAGAGGTTCGAAGGCGATCAGATACCGCCCTAGTTCTAACCATAAACGATGCCAGCCAGCGATCCGCCGCAGTTCCTCCGATGACTCGGCGGGCAGCCTCCGGGAAACCAAAGCTTTTGGGTTCCGGGGGAAGTATGGTTGCAAAGCTGAAACTTAAAGGAATTGACGGAAGGGCACCACCAGGAGTGGAGCCTGCGGCTTAATTTGACTCAACACGGGAAACCTCACCAGGCCCGGACACCGGAAGGATTGACAGATTGATAGCTCTTTCTTGATTCGGTGGGTGGTGGTGCATGGCCGTTCTTAGTTGGTGGAGCGATTTGTCTGGTTAATTCCGATAACGAACGAGACTCTAGCCTGCTAACTAGTCGCGTGACATCCTTCGTGCTGTCAGCGATTACTTTTCTTCTTAGAGGGACAGGCGGCTTCTAGCCGCACGAGATTGAGCAATAACAGGTCTGTGATGCCCTTAGATGTTCTGGGCCGCACGCGCGCTACACTGAAGGAATCAGCGTGTCTTCCTAGGCCGAAAGGTCGGGGTAACCCGCTGAACCTCCTTCGTGCTAGGGATTGGGGCTTGCAATTGTTCCCCATGAACGAGGAATTCCCAGTAAGCGCGAGTCATAAGCTCGCGTTGATTACGTCCCTGCCCTTTGTACACACCGCCCGTCGCTACTACCGATTGAATGATTTAGTGAGGTCTTCGGACTGGTACGCGGCATCGACTCTGTCGTTGCCGATGCTACCGGAAAGATGACCAAACTTGATCATTTAGAGGAAGTAAAAGTCGTAACAAGGTTTCCGTAGGTGAACCTGCGGAAGGATCATTACCGACTAGACTGCATGTCTTTCGATGTGCGTGTCGTGTCGCGCAACACGCTACCTGTACGGCAGTGGCCGTGCGCCGCGTGCGGAACCACGCGTGCCTCTCAAAACTAGCGGAAGTGTTGTTGTTGTTGTGTGGTACGAGCGCTGAAGCTCTGGAGCGGCTGGCCTGCGGTACCTGGCGCCTGGCGCCGGTTTTGAATGACGTTCGCCCGAGTGCCTGTCCGCTCCGGTGTGGAGCCGTACGACGC
>NW_026062277.1:180000-182500 GCF_023897955.1 Schistocerca gregaria
CGTTGTCCCTTAACCTAACCCACGTTGTCCCTTAACCTAACCCACGTTGTCCCTTAACCTAACCCACGTTGTCCCTTAACCTAACCCACGTTGTCCCTTTGCCTAACATAGTTCACTGCTCGGAATCTCTGGTGTCGTTGTTATCCTCATGTAGATGTCTTGCGAGTGTTGCTTACTTTCCACATATTCCCGCTATCCACTGTCAATTGTACTGCAATAGGACTATATCGGCCCCCCCCCCCCTCTGTCCCCCTCTTTGTGTCTCTGTCCTCTCAAGCTGGTCGGTCTGGCGTGTGAGTGTTAAATGAGCCTCGCAGCTGTTCAGTTGCATTCAGATGTCGACGCCCTCAGTGTACGTCGTGGTATGGTCTGTGTCCATTGTCCGCTGATGTCGTACGCGTAACCCACACGCTGTACCGATCATCGGTAGTTACGTACAGAGTGAAGTAGTGTGATACGTGTGACTGTACGCTGGCTGTGCCCAACGGTGTCGAATCTCAATTTCCATATGTTGTGCTCGATGCTACTTGTCTCGTCTCCCAATAACAGCTAGGTTGCACTGTGGTACGCCGTAGAGGCGTGTGGGAGGAACGTACGAACGCATTGTATGTCACCCTGGGTCGCTGGGGGTGGTGGTGCGGTGAGTCAGGTCAGGTCAGGTCAGGTCAGGTCAGCGTGAGCCGTCTGATGTAGTGACGCGTGTATTCCGACTTTGTCGTATTGCCTCACACAAAGTGCTACCCTGGTGGACCGCGTTCCATATCTGGGACATGCCGCAGATGCCGGTTGACAGTGGATCGCGGAAGGGACATCGCATACTTGCGCGGGCCACCTTCCACGTGTTCTCTTCTGCACATGTCGCAGTGTGTATGTGGTCTGATGTAGCGTGTCGTGACACATGACATCCTGGCATGCAAGAATTGTTGAATTCGCAAATGTAGGTGGACATCTACGTTTACTGCCCAAGATACGCAAATGAACTGGAAATCCGTTGTTGAGCGGTTGTTCACGCTGGAGGTGAATCTGTGATGGCGACGATCGGTACAGCTATTAACCGGTTGTTTCAGCGGTACCCGCCACATCCACACACGTGACTAGGCCCATGTGGGTATGAAGCGATACGCGGCGGTGGCTTGGTGGGACTGTTCCCGGCCGGTGAAGGGGGGCCGCCCGGCGTGTTGGCCGCGCGCTGCGTGGGCGCACGCGCAACAGCCGGCTGGTGGGGGGCGCCGAGTGGCAGGAGCGCCAGCCGACGGGCCCGGCAGGCGGCGCAGCTACGCTGCGGCGCACCCTGCACGCGGCGCCTGGCGGCCAAAGTTGGTTCAGCCGAGCCCGGTGCGAAGCGCGGTGGACATCTGCAGTGTGCTGGTCTGCTTGAGGACTGTGTGCGTTGAGGATGCGCCGCCGCCTGGCACTCGGCGCCGCGACGCCGTCTGCTGCTCGGTCGCCCCAGCGGTTCTCGCAGGTGGTTTGTATCGCAGTTGTGCGGACGTGTTGGCGCGTGCGCTGTGCTGGGAGAGTTCGCTTCTGCACCCAAGTGGGGCTTTGCCCTTGTGTGGCGCTGGCGTTGGAGCTGCCGGTCACCATAGGTGGCGCGTGTTGTCTCCCGCCGGCAATGCCACGACAGCACGCTCCCGGGCCTCTGTCGGCAGCGGCAAGCTCAGTTGGGAGCAAGGGTGTTCGCACTAAAACCGTCTACTCGCCTAACTCCGGGCGATTGCGCCTCTCTCGAAACCGACCAAGTACCTAGGACGGCGCTGCGCGCCGCCGGGACCTGAGAGGGTTTCGAGGTGTATCGTGCAGGGGAGCTCGGCCTCCTCCTGTTTGCAGAATAATTGAGCGGACGCTTGCGTGTTCGCGCGGGCCCCCGGGACACACTCCCGGGCGGCCGGCTGCTCAGCTCTAGTTGACGCAGCTCCCTGGTTGATCCTGCCAGTAGTCATATGCTTGTCTCAAAGATTAAGCCATGCATGTCTCAGTACAAGCCGCATTAAGGTGAAACCGCGAATGGCTCATTAAATCAGTTATGGTTCCTTAGATCGTACCCACGTTACTTGGATAACTGTGGTAATTCTAGAGCTAATACATGCAAACAGAGTCCCGACCAGAGATGGAAGGGACGCTTTTATTAGATCAAAACCAATCGGATTGGCTTGTCTGGTCCGTTTGCCTTGGTGACTCTGAATAACTTTGGGCTGATCGCACGGTCCTCGTACCGGCGACGCATCTTTCAAATGTCTGCCTTATCAACTGTCGATGGTAGGTTCTGCGCCTACCATGGTTGTAACGGGTAACGGGGAATCAGGGTTCGATTCCGGAGAGGGAGCCTGAGAAACGGCTACCACATCCAAGGAAGGCAGCAGGCGCGCAAATTACCCACTCCCGGCACGGGGAGGTAGTGACGAAAAATAACGATACGGGACTCATCCGAGGCCCCGTAATCGGAATGAGTACACTTTAAATCCTTTAACGAGTATCTATTGGAGGGCAAGTCTGGTGC
>NW_026062277.1:190000-192500 GCF_023897955.1 Schistocerca gregaria
AAATGATGCAAGGCCACATATAGATGATTTATGCGAATGTCCCTATACGTGCTGTAAGACTGGGCACACAACGTGAATCGCACGTCAGCCAGACACTCGAACATGCACCACTCTCGGCCTGCAACGGAGACACACAATACGTAAACATCTGGAATGCGACAATGTCGAGTGCATCCTCTCTGCGACATTGCACCGTCGACACTATGATAACCAGAGCAGTAGGTCCACCTATAAAAGCACAATACCCCACTCCTCCGACAACTACCATTGCTCAGATAAACCAACACACATCCTACACAGAGGGGCACCAAATATCACCCCCCGCCCTCGTGTTATACCACATGAAAAATTGCAGAAGTGAGAGACACAGACCCGCCAGCCTCTTGCTACAAGCATCGAACCGACGTGACGTATCTGACGGTGACTCAGGCATCCGCGTACTGCCACCACTATCCACCCCCCCCCCCCTCTCTCTCTCTTCCCCCTTTCCCACAATACCAAATTTAACCAACTTTATTGCTTAACCTAACTGTGGCTGTACCAGATTATCGCTTAACCTAACTGTGGCTGTACCAGATTATCGCTTAACCTAACTGTGGCTGTACCAGATTATCGCTTAACCTAACTGTGGCTGTACCAGATTATCGCTTAACCTAACTGTGGCTGTACCAGATTATCGCTTAACCTAACTGTGGCTGTACCAGATTATCGCTTAACCTAACTGTGGCTGTACCAGATTATCGCTTAACCTAACTGTGGCTGTACCAGATCATCGCTTAACCTAACTGTGGCTGTACCAGATCATCGCTTAACCTAACTGTGGCTGTACCAGATTATCGCTTAACCTAACTCAATTTGTCCCTTAACCTAACTCAATTTGTCCCTTAACCTAACTCAAGTTGTCCCTTAACCTAACTCAAGTTGTCCCTTAACCTAACTCAAGTTGTCCCTTAACCTAACTCAAGTTGTCCCTTAACCTAACTCAAGTTGTCCCTTAACCTAACTCAAGTTGTCCCTTAACCTAACTCAAGTTGTCCCTTAACCTAACTCAAGTTGTCCCTTAACCTAACTCAAGTTGTCCCTTAACCTAACTCAAGTTGTCCCTTAACCTAACTCAAGTTGTCCCTTAACCTAACTCAAGTTGTCCCTTAACCTAACTCAAGTTGTCCCTTAACCTAACTCAAGTTGTCCCTTAACCTAACTCAAGTTGTCCCTTAACCTAACTCAAGTTGTCCCTTAACCTAACCCACGTTGTCCCTTAACCTAACCCACGTTGTCCCTTAACCTAACCCACGTTGTCCCTTAACCTAACCCACGTTGTCCCTTAACCTAACCCACGTTGTCCCTTAACCTAACCCACGTTGTCCCTTAACCTAACCCACGTTGTCCCTTAACCTAACCCACGTTGTCCCTTAACCTAACCCACGTTGTCCCTTTGCCTAACATAGTTCACTGCTCGGAATCTCTGGTGTCGTTGTTATCCTCATGTAGATGTCTTGCGAGTGTTGCTTACTTTCCACATATTCCCGCTATCCACTGTCAATTGTACTGCAATAGGACTATATCGGCCCCCCCCCCCCTCTGTCCCCCTCTTTGTGTCTCTGTCCTCTCAAGCTGGTCGGTCTGGCGTGTGAGTGTTAAATGAGCCTCGCAGCTGTTCAGTTGCATTCAGATGTCGACGCCCTCAGTGTACGTCGTGGTATGGTCTGTGTCCATTGTCCGCTGATGTCGTACGCGTAACCCACACGCTGTACCGATCATCGGTAGTTACGTACAGAGTGAAGTAGTGTGATACGTGTGACTGTACGCTGGCTGTGCCCAACGGTGTCGAATCTCAATTTCCATATGTTGTGCTCGATGCTACTTGTCTCGTCTCCCAATAACAGCTAGGTTGCACTGTGGTACGCCGTAGAGGCGTGTGGGAGGAACGTACGAACGCATTGTATGTCACCCTGGGTCGCTGGGGGTGGTGGTGCGGTGAGTCAGGTCAGGTCAGGTCAGGTCAGGTCAGCGTGAGCCGTCTGATGTAGTGACGCGTGTATTCCGACTTTGTCGTATTGCCTCACACAAAGTGCTACCCTGGTGGACCGCGTTCCATATCTGGGACATGCCGCAGATGCCGGTTGACAGTGGATCGCGGAAGGGACATCGCATACTTGCGCGGGCCACCTTCCACGTGTTCTCTTCTGCACATGTCGCAGTGTGTATGTGGTCTGATGTAGCGTGTCGTGACACATGACATCCTGGCATGCAAGAATTGTTGAATTCGCAAATGTAGGTGGACATCTACGTTTACTGCCCAAGATACGCAAATGAACTGGAAATCCGTTGTTGAGCGGTTGTTCACGCTGGAGGTGAATCTGTGATGGCGACGATCGGTACAGCTATTAACCGGTTGTTTCAGCGGTACCCGCCACATCCACACACGTGACTAGGCCCATGTGGGTATGAAGCGATACGCGGCGGTGGCTTGGTGGGACTGTTCCCGGCCGGTGAAGGG